>NW_028125177.1:0-152474 GCF_965194825.1 Balaenoptera physalus
CATCACAATGCTCTGTGGCCCTTGTGATCGCAAAGCTCCATGTCTCCTTTCATCACAATGCTCTTTAGCCCGTGACATCACAATACTCCATGAAGCTTGTCAACACAATACTCCATGGCCCGTGTCATCAAAATGCTCCATGACTCCTGTCATCACAATGCTCCAGGAACCCTGTCATTACAATGCTCCAGGACCCCTCTCATCAGAATGCTCCATGACCCCTCTATTCACAATGCTCCATGCTGTATTCTTCACCAGGCTCCATGCCCTTGTCATCACAATGCTCCATGACTCCTGTCATCCCAGTGCTCCTGAACCCCTGTCATCACAATGTTCCATTGCCCTTGTCATCACAATGCCCCATGACCCCTGACATCACAATTCTCCATGGTACTTGTAATCACAATGCTCCATGCCCGTGGCATCACAATGCTCCATGACTTTGTCATCACAATCTTTCATGGCCTTTGTCATCACAATGTTCCTTGACACTTGTCATCACAATGGCCCATGCCCCCTGTCTTCACAATGCTACATCGCAATTGTCATCACAATGCTCCAGGGCCCCTGTCATCACAATGCTCCATGACCGTTGTCATCACAATGCTCCATGGCCCCTGTCATCACCATGTTCCATGACACTGGTCATCACAAAGCTCCATGACACTGTCATCACATTGCTCCATTATCAATTTCATCACAATCCTCCATGACCCCTTTCATCCCAATGCTCCAGTATGCCTTTCATCCCACTGCTCCCTGCCCCCTGTCATCACAATGCCCCATCACCCCTGTCATCACAATGTTCCATGGCCCTTGTCATCACAGTACTCCATGAACCTTATCATCACAAAGATCCATGACCCTTGTGATCACAATGCTCCATGCCCCCTGTCATCACAATGGTTCATGACCACTTTCATCACAATGCTCCATGACCCCTCCCATCACAATGCTCTTTGGCCCGTGGCATCACAATGCCCCATGACCCTTGTCACCACAATGCTCCATGGCCCGTGTCATCACAGTACTCCATGACCCCTTACATCACAATGGTCCATGACCCATTTCATTACAAGGCTCCATGACCCCTTTCATCACAGTGCTCCTGTACCCCTTTCATCACAATGCGCCATGAATCCTATCATCACAATGGTCCATTTACCGTTCTCATCACAATGCTCCATGGCCCTTGTCATCACAATGCTCCATGACCACTTTCAACACAATGCTCCATGATCGCTATCATCACAATGATCCATGAACCATTTCATCACAATGCTCCAGTACCCCTTCCATCAAAATGCTCCATGGCCCTTGTCATCACAATGCTCCGAGACCCCTGTCATCATAATGCTCCATAACCCCAGTCATCACAAAGCTCCACGACCCCTATCATCACAGTGCTCCATGACAAATTTCATCACAATCCTCCGTGACACATTTCATCAGAATACTCCATGACCCCTCCATCACAATGCTCCGTGGCACTTGTCATCACAATGCTCCATAACCCCTGTCATCACAGTGAACCATGGCCCTTGTCATCACAATGCTCCATGACCCCTTTCATCACAATAAGCCATGACCAATTTCATCACAATGCTCGGTGATCGCTATCATCCAATGGATCCATGACCCCTTTCATCACAATGCTCCCTGACCCATTTCATCACAATGCTCCATGACCACTTTCATTACAGAGTCCATGATCGCTATCATCACAATGATCCATCACCCCTTTCATCACAGTGTTCCACTACCATTTTCATCACAATGCTCCACGACACCTATCATCACAATACTCCATGACCCTTATCATCACAATGCTCTATGGCCCTTGTCATCACAATGATCCATGGCCACTGTCATCACAATGCTCCATGACCCGTTTCATCACAATGCTAAATTTCCCTTGTCATCACAATGCTCCATGGCGCTTGTCATCACAATGCTGCATGACGCCTGTCATCACACTGCCCTATGACCCTGTCATCACAAGGCTCCATGGCCCTTGTCATCACAATGCTCCATAACACCTGTCATCACAATCCTCCATGCCCTTGTCATGACAATACTCCATGACCCCTGTCATCACAAGGCTCCATGGCCCTTGACATCACAATTCTCCATGACACCTGACAACACAATGCTCCAGTACGCCTTTCATCACAATGCTCCAGGCCCCCTGTCATCACAATGCACCAAGATCCCTTTCATGACAATAATCCATGTCCCCTTTCATCACAATGCTCCAGTATGCCTTTCATCACAATACTCGCTGCCCCCTGTCACACAATGCCCCATAACCCCTGTCAGCATTATATTCCATGCCCCCTGTAGTCACAATGCTCCATAACCGCTGTCATCACAATGCTCCATAACCGCTCTCATCACAATGCTCTATGACCCTTGTCATCACAATGCTCCATGGCGTTTTTCGTCACAATGCTTGCTCCATGCCCCCTGTCATCGCAATTCTTCAAGACAACTTTCATCACAATGCTCCATGACCACTTTCATCACAATGCTCCTTGGCCCATTTCATCGCAATGCTCCATGACTCCTTTCATCACAATGCTCCATGGCCTCTGACATCACAATGCTCCATAACCCCTGTCATCACAATGCTCCATGACCCCCGTCAAAACAATGCTCCATAACCCCTTTCATCACAATGCTCCTTGACCCATGTCAACACAATGGTCCAGGACCCCTTTCATCACAATGCTCCGTGGCACTTGTCATCACAATGCTCCATGGCCCCTCTCATCACAATGCCCCATGACCCTTCTCATCACAATACTCAACGGCACTTGTTATAACAATGCTCCATAATCCCTATCATCACAATGCTCTATTACCCCCCTTTCATCACAATTGTCCATGCCTTCAGTCATCACAATGTTCCACAACACGTGATATCACAATGCCTCATGTCACCTATCATCACAATGCACCATGGCCCTTGTCATCACAATGCTCCGAGACCCCTGTCATCATAATGCGCCATAACCCCAGTCATCACAAAGCTCCTCGACCCCTATCATCACAGTGCTCCATGACAAATTTCATCACAATCCTCCGTGACACATTTCATCAGAATACTCCATGACCCCTCTCATCACAATGCTCCGTGGCACTTGTCATCACAATGCCTCATGACCCTTCTCATCACAATGCTCAACGGCACTTGTTATAACAATGCTCCATGATCCCTATCATCACAATGCTACATTATCCCCCTTTCATCACAATTGTCCATGCCTTCAGTCATCACAAAGTTCCATAACACGTGATATCACAATGCCTCATGTCACCTATCATCACAATGCACCATGGCCCTTGTCATCACAATGCTCCATGACCCTGGTCATCACAACGCTCCATGATACCTTTCATCATAATAATCCATGACTCCTTCCATCACAATGCTACAGTATGCCTTTCATCACAATGTTCAATGACACTTGTCATCACAATGCTCCATGGCCCTTGTCATCACAATGCTCCATAACCCCAGTCATCACAAAGCTCCACGACCCCTATCATCACAATGCTCCATGACAAATTTCATCACAATCCTCGGTGACACATTTTATCAGAATACTCCATGACCCCTCTCATCACAATGCTCCGTGGCACTTGTCATCACAAAGCTCCATGGCCCCTGTCATCACAATGCCCCATGACCCTTCTCAGCACAATGCTCAACGGCACTTGTTATAACAATGCTCCATGATCCCTATCATCACAATGCTCCATTACCCCCCTTTCATCACAATTGTCCATGCCTTCAGTCATCACAATGTTCCATAACACGTGATATCACAATGCCTCATGTCTCCTATCATCACAATGCACCATGGCCCTTGTCATCACAATGCTCCATGACCCTGGTCATCACAACGCTCCATGATACCTTTCATCATAATAATCCATGACTCCTTCCATCATAATGCTACAGTGTGCCTTTCATCACAATGTTCAATAACCCTTGTCATCACAATGCTCCATGGCCCTTGTCATCACAATGCTCCATGGCCCTTGTCATCACAATGCTCTATGACGCCTTTCATCACAATGCACCAGTACCCCTTTCATCACAATTCTCCAGGCCCTCTGTCACCACAATGCTCCATAACCCCTGACATCACAATGGCCAACGACACCTGTCATCACAATTCACCATGGATCTTGTCATCAAAATGCTCCATGCTCGTGTCATCACAATGCTCCAAGACCCGTGTCATCACAATGCTCCATGGCCGGTCTCATCACAATGCTCCATGACCCCTGTCATCAAAATTCTCCATGACCCCTGTCATCAAAATTCTCCATGAACTTTCATCACAGTGCTCCATGAACACATTCATCACAATGCTCCATGATCCCTTTCATCACAATGCTCTAGGACCACCATCATCACAATGCTCCATAATCGCTATCATCACAATGATCCATGACCCCTTTCATAACGATGCTCCAGTCCCCCTTTCATCACAATGCTCCATGTTTCCTGTCATCACAATGCTCCATGACCCCTGTCATCAAAATTCTCCATGGCCCCTGTCATCAAAATTCTCCATGAACTTTCATCACAGTGCTCCATGAACACATTCATCACAATGCTCCAAGATCCCTTTCATCACAATGCTCTAGTACCACCATCATCACAATGCTCCATGATCGCTATCATCACAATGATCCATGACCTCTTTCATAACGATGCTCCAGTACCCCCTTTCATCACAATGCTCCATGGTTCCTGTCATTACAATGCGCCAGGACCCATGTCATCACAATGCTCTATGACCCTTTTCATCACCATGTTCCATGGCCCTTGTCATCACAATGCTCCATGCCCACTGCCATCACAATGCTTCATTACCACATTCATCACAGTGCTCCATGACACGTTTCCTCACAATGTTAAATGGCCCTTGTCATCGCAATGCCCCATGCCAACCGTCATCACATTGCCTCAGGACCACATTCATCACAATGCTCCAGGACCCGTTTCATCACAATGCTAAATGACCCCTGTCATCACAATTCTCCATGGCGCTTGTCATCACTATGCTCCATGTCCCTTGTCATCACAATGATCCATGACCCCTTTCATCACAATGTTCCACTACACGTTTCATCACAATGCTCCATGGCACCTATCATCACAATCATAAATGACCCCTGTCATCAAAATGCTCAATGACCCTTGTCAACACAAGGCTTCATGCCCGTGTCATCAAAATGCTCCATGGTCCGTGTCATCCCAATGCTCCATGACTCCTCTCATCAGAATTCTCCATGAACTCTTTCATCACAATGCTCCGTGACCACTTTCACCAAAACGATCCATGACCAGTTTCATCACAATGCTCCATGATCGCTATCATCACAATGATCCATGACACATTTCATCACAATGCTCCAATACCCCTTTCATCACAATGCTCCATGGCGCCTGTCATCACAATGCCCCATGTTCCCTGTCATCACAATGCTCCATGAACACGTCATCACAATGCCCCATGGCCCTTTTCATCACAATGCTCCATAACCCCTGTCAACACAATGCCCCATGACCCCTGACATCACAAGCCTCCATAGCACTTCTCATCCCATTGCTCCATGCCCTTGTCATCACAATGCTCCATGAACACTGTCATCACAATGCCCTATGAACAGTGTCATCACAGTGCTCCTTGGCTGTTGTCATGAAAATGCTCCATAACCCCTGTCATCACAGTGAACCATGGCCCTTGTCATCACAATGCTCCATGACCCCTTTCATCACAATAAGCCATGACCAATTTCATCACAATGCTCGGTGATCGCTATCATCCAAATGATCCATGACCCCTTTCATCAAAATGCTCCCTGACACATTTCATCACAATGCTCCATGACCACTTTCATTACAGAGCTCCATGATTGCTATCATCACAATGACCCATCACCCCTTTCATCACAGTGTTCCAGTACCATTTTCATCACAATGCTCCACGACACCTATCATCACAATGCTCCATGACCCTTATCATCACAATGCTCTATGGCCCTTGTCATCACAATGATCCATGGCCACTGTCATCACAATGCTCCATGACCACATTCATCACAATGCTCCATGACCCGTTTCATCACAATGCTAAATGGCCCTTGTCATCACAATGCTGCATGACCCCTGTCATCACAATGCTCCATGGCCCATGCCATCACAATGCTCCATGAACACTGTCATCACAATGCCCTATGAACAGTGTCATCACAGTGCTCCTTGGCTGTTGTCATGAAAATGCTCCATAATCCCTGTCATCACAGTGAACCATGGCCCTGGTCATCACAATGCTCCATGACCACTTTCATCACAATAAGCCATGACCACATTCATCACAATGCTCCATGACCCATTTCATCACAATGCTAAATTTCCCTTGTCATCACAATGCTCCATGGCGCTGGTCATCACAATGCTGCATGACTCCTGTCATCACACTGTCCTAAGACCCTGTCATCACAATGCTCCATGACCCTGTCATCACAAGGCTCCATGGCCCTTGACATCACAATTCTCCATGACACCTGACAACACAATGCTCCAGTACGCCTTTCATCACAATGCTCCAGGCCCCCTGTCATCACAATGCACCATGATCCCTTTCATGACAATAATCAATGGCCCCTTTCATCACAATGCTCCAGTATGCCTTTCATCACAATACTCGATGCCACCTGTCATCACAATGCCCCATAACCCCTGTCAGCAATATATTCCATGCCACCTGTAGTCATAATGCTCCATAACCGCTGTCATCACAATGCTCCATGAACCTTGTCATCACAATGCTCCATGGCGTTTTTCATCACAATGATCCATGCCCCCTTTCATCGCAATTCTTCAAGACAACTTTCATCACAATGCTCCATGACCACTTTCATCACAATGCTCCTTGGCCCGTTTCATCGCAATGCTCCATGACACCTTTCATCCCAATGCTCCATGGCTCCTGACATCACAATGTTCCATAACCCCTTTCATCACAATGCTCCATGACCCCTGTCAAAACAATGCTCCATAACCCCTTTCATCACAATGCTCCTTGACCCATGTCAACACAATGGTCCAGGACCCCTTTCATCACAATGCTCCGTGGCACTTGTCATCACAATGCTCCAAGGCCCCTCTCATCACAATGCCCCATGACCCTTCTCATCACAATACTCAACGGCACTTGTTATAACAATGCTCCATAATCCCTATCATCACAATGCTCTATTACACCCCTTTCATCACAATTGTCCATGCCTTCAGTCATCACAATGTTCCACAACACGTGATATCACAATGCCTCATGACACCTATCATCACAATGCACCATGGCCCTTGTCATCACAATGCTCCATGACCCTGGTCATCACAACGCTCCATGATAACTTTCATCATACTAATCCATGACTCCTTCCATCAAAATGCTACAGTATGCCTTTCATCACAATGTTCAATGACCCTTGTCATCACAATGCTCCATGGCCCTTGTCATCACAATGCTCTATGACGCCTTTCATCACAATGCAACAGTATCCCTTTCATCACAATTCTCCAGGCCCTCTGTCACCACAATGCTCCATAACCCCTGACATCACAATGGCCAACGACAACTGTCATCACAATTCACCATGGATCTTGTCATCAAAATGCTCCATGCTCGTGTCATCACAATGCTCCAAGACCCGTGTCATCACAATGCTCCACGGCCGGTCTCATTACAATGCTCCATGACCCCTGTCATCAAAATTCTCCATGAACTTTCATCACAGTGCTCCATGAACACATTCATCACAATGCTCCATGATCCCTTTCATCACAATGCTCTAGGACCACCATCATCACAATGCTCCATGATCGCTATCATCACAATGATCCATGACCCCTTTCATAACTATGCTCCAGTACCCCCTTTCATCACAATGCTCCATGATTCCTGTCATCACAATGCGCCAGGACCCATGTCATCACAATGCTCTATGACCCTTGTCATCACAATGTTCCATGGCCCTTGTCATCACAATGCTCCATGCCCACTGCCATCACAATGCTCCATGACCACATTCATCACAATGCTGCATGACCCGTTTCACCACAATGCTAAGTGGCCCTTGTCATCACAATGCTCCATGGTGCTTGTCATCACAATGCTCCATGCCCCCATCATCACAATGCCCCATGAACCCTGTCATGACAAGGATCCATGGTCTTTGACATCACAGTGCTCCATGACACCTGTCATCACAATGGTCGATGATTCGTTTCATCACAATGCTCCCTGACCCCTGTCATCACAGTGTTCCATGACCCCTTGCATCACAACGCTCCATGACCAATTTTATCACAACGCTCCATGACTCCTATCATCACAATGCTCTATGGCCCTTGTCATCACAATGCTCAATGCCCACTGTCATCACAATGCTCCATGAGCACATTCATCACAATACTCCATGACCCGTTTCATCACAATGCTAAATGGCCCTTGTCATCACAATGTTCTTCAGTGCTTGTCATCACAATGCTGCATGACCCCTGTCATCACAATGCTCCATGGCCCTTGCCATCACAATGCTCCTTGAACGCTGTCATCACAATGCCCTATGACCAGTATCATCACAGGGCTCCTTGGCTGTTGTCATGAAAATGCTCCATAACCCCTGTCATCACAGTGAACCATGGCCCTTGTCATCACAATGCTCCCTGACCCATTTCATCACAATGCTCCATGACCACTTTCATTACAGAGCTCCATGATCGCTATCATCACAATGATCCATCACCCCTTTCATCACAGTGTTCCAGTACCATTTTCATCACAATGATCCAAGACCACTATCACCACAATGCTCCATGACACTTATTTTCACTATGCTCTATGACCCTTCTCATCACAATGCTCCATGGCCACTGTCATCACAATGATCCATGACCACGTTCATCACAATGCTCCATGACCCGTTTCATCAAAATGCTAAATTTCCCTTGTCATCACAATGCTCCATGGCGCTTGTCATCACAATGCTGCATGACTCCTGTCACCACACTGCCCTATGACCCCTGTCATCACAAGGCTCCATGGCCCTTGTCATCACAATGTTCCATAACACCTGTCATCACAATCCTCTATGCCCTTGTCATGACAATGCTCCATGACCCCTGTCATCACAAGGCTCCATGGCCCTTGACATCACAATTCCCCATGACACCTGACAACACAATGCTCCAGTACGCCTTTCATCACAATGCTCCAGGCCTCCTGCCATCACAATGCACCATGATCCCTTTCATGACAATAATCCATGACCCCTTTCATCACAAAGCTCCAGTATGCCTTTCAGCACAATGTTCAATGACACTTGTCATCACAATGCTCCACGGCCCTTGTCATCACAATGCTCCATGGCACTTGTCATCACAATGCTCTATGACGCCTTTCATCACAATGCACCAGTACCCCTTTCATCACAATTCTCTAGGCCCTCTGTCACCACAATGCTCCATAACCCCTGACATCACAATGGCCAATGACACCTGTCATCACAATTCACCATGGATCTTGTCATCAAAATGCTCCATGCTCGTGTCATCACAATGCTCCAAGACCCGTGTAACCACAATGCTCCATGGCCGGTCTCATCACAATGCTCCATGACCCCTGTCATCAAAATTCTCCATGAACTTTCATCACAGTGCTCCATGAACACATTCATCACAATGCTCCATGATCCCTTTCATCACAATGCTCTAGCACCACCATCATCACAATGATCCATGAATCATTTCATCACAATGCTCCAGTACCCCTTCCATCAAAATGCTCCATGGCCCTTGTCATCACAATGCTCCGTGACCCCTGTCATCATAATGCTCCATAACCCCAGTCATCACAATGCTCCATGACCCCTATCATCACAATGCTCCATGATAAATTTCATCGCAATCCTCCATGACACATTTCATCAGAATACTCCATGACCCCTCTCATCACAATGCTCCATGACAAATTTCATCACAATGCTCCATGACCCCTCTCATCACAATGCTCCATGACTCTTGTCATCTCAATTCTCCATCGCCCTTGTCATCAAAATGCTCCATGCACCCTGTTATCACAATGATTCATTACCAACTGCATCACAATGATTCATGATCCCTTTCGTCACAATGCTCCTTTGCCCGTGTCATCACAATGCTCCATGAACCTTGTCATCACAATGCTCTGTGGCCCTTGTGATCGCAAAGCTCCATGTCTCCTTTCATCACAATGCTCTTTAGCCCGTGACATCACAATACTCCATGAAGCTTGTCAACACAATACTCCATGGCCCGTGTCATCAAAATGCTCCATGACTCCTGTCATCACAATGCTCCAGGAACCCTGTCATTACAATGCTCCAGGACCCCTCTCATCAGAATGCTCCATGACCCCTCTATTCACAATGCTCCATGCTGTATTCTTCACCAGGCTCCATGCCCTTGTCATCACAATGCTCCATGACTCCTGTCATCCCAGTGCTCCTGAACCCCTGTCATCACAATGTTCCATTGCCCTTGTCATCACAATGCCCCATGACCCCTGACATCACAATTCTCCATGGTACTTGTAATCACAATGCTCCATGCCCGTGGCATCACAATGCTCCATGACTTTGTCATCACAATCTTTCATGGCCTTTGTCATCACAATGTTCCTTGACACTTGTCATCACAATGGCCCATGCCCCCTGTCTTCACAATGCTACATCGCAATTGTCATCACAATGCTCCAGGGCCCCTGTCATCACAATGCTCCATGACCGTTGTCATCACAATGCTCCATGGCCCCTGTCATCACCATGTTCCATGACACTGGTCATCACAAAGCTCCATGACACCTGTCATCACATTGCTCCATTATCAATTTCATCACAATCCTCCATGACCCCTTTCATCCCAATGCTCCAGTATGCCTTTCATCCCACTGCTCCCTGCCCCCTGTCATCACAATGCCCCATCACCCCTGTCATCACAATGTTCCATGGCCCTTGTCATCACAGTACTCCATGAACCTTATCATCACAAAGATCCATGACCCTTGTGATCACAATGCTCCATGCCCCCTGTCATCACAATGGTTCATGACCACTTTCATCACAATGCTCCATGACCCCTCCCATCACAATGCTCTTTGGCCCGTGGCATCACAATGCCCCATGACCCTTGTCACCACAATGCTCCATGGCCCGTGTCATCACAGTACTCCATGACCCCTTACATCACAATGGTCCATGACCCATTTCATTACAAGGCTCCATGACCCCTTTCATCACAGTGCTCCTGTACCCCTTTCATCACAATGCGCCATGAATCCTATCATCACAATGGTCCATTTACCGTTCTCATCACAATGCTCCATGGCCCTTGTCATCACAATGCTCCATGACCACTTTCAACACAATGCTCCATGATCGCTATCATCACAATGATCCATGAACCATTTCATCACAATGCTCCAGTACCCCTTCCATCAAAATGCTCCATGGCCCTTGTCATCACAATGCTCCGAGACCCCTGTCATCATAATGCTCCATAACCCCAGTCATCACAAAGCTCCACGACCCCTATCATCACAGTGCTCCATGACAAATTTCATCACAATCCTCCGTGACACATTTCATCAGAATACTCCATGACCCCTCCATCACAATGCTCCGTGGCACTTGTCATCACAATGCTCCATAACCCCTGTCATCACAGTGAACCATGGCCCTTGTCATCACAATGCTCCATGACCCCTTTCATCACAATAAGCCATGACCAATTTCATCACAATGCTCGGTGATCGCTATCATCCAATGGATCCATGACCCCTTTCATCACAATGCTCCCTGACCCATTTCATCACAATGCTCCATGACCACTTTCATTACAGAGTCCATGATCGCTATCATCACAATGATCCATCACCCCTTTCATCACAGTGTTCCACTACCATTTTCATCACAATGCTCCACGACACCTATCATCACAATACTCCATGACCCTTATCATCACAATGCTCTATGGCCCTTGTCATCACAATGATCCATGGCCACTGTCATCACAATGCTCCATGACCCGTTTCATCACAATGCTAAATTTCCCTTGTCATCACAATGCTCCATGGCGCTTGTCATCACAATGCTGCATGACGCCTGTCATCACACTGCCCTATGACCCTGTCATCACAAGGCTCCATGGCCCTTGTCATCACAATGCTCCATAACACCTGTCATCACAATCCTCCATGCCCTTGTCATGACAATACTCCATGACCCCTGTCATCACAAGGCTCCATGGCCCTTGACATCACAATTCTCCATGACACCTGACAACACAATGCTCCAGTACGCCTTTCATCACAATGCTCCAGGCCCCCTGTCATCACAATGCACCAAGATCCCTTTCATGACAATAATCCATGTCCCCTTTCATCACAATGCTCCAGTATGCCTTTCATCACAATACTCGCTGCCCCCTGTCACACAATGCCCCATAACCCCTGTCAGCATTATATTCCATGCCCCCTGTAGTCACAATGCTCCATAACCGCTGTCATCACAATGCTCCATAACCGCTCTCATCACAATGCTCTATGACCCTTGTCATCACAATGCTCCATGGCGTTTTTCGTCACAATGCTTGCTCCATGCCCCCTGTCATCGCAATTCTTCAAGACAACTTTCATCACAATGCTCCATGACCACTTTCATCACAATGCTCCTTGGCCCATTTCATCGCAATGCTCCATGACTCCTTTCATCACAATGCTCCATGGCCTCTGACATCACAATGCTCCATAACCCCTGTCATCACAATGCTCCATGACCCCCGTCAAAACAATGCTCCATAACCCCTTTCATCACAATGCTCCTTGACCCATGTCAACACAATGGTCCAGGACCCCTTTCATCACAATGCTCCGTGGCACTTGTCATCACAATGCTCCATGGCCCCTCTCATCACAATGCCCCATGACCCTTCTCATCACAATACTCAACGGCACTTGTTATAACAATGCTCCATAATCCCTATCATCACAATGCTCTATTACCCCCCTTTCATCACAATTGTCCATGCCTTCAGTCATCACAATGTTCCACAACACGTGATATCACAATGCCTCATGTCACCTATCATCACAATGCACCATGGCCCTTGTCATCACAATGCTCCGAGACCCCTGTCATCATAATGCGCCATAACCCCAGTCATCACAAAGCTCCTCGACCCCTATCATCACAGTGCTCCATGACAAATTTCATCACAATCCTCCGTGACACATTTCATCAGAATACTCCATGACCCCTCTCATCACAATGCTCCGTGGCACTTGTCATCACAATGCCTCATGACCCTTCTCATCACAATGCTCAACGGCACTTGTTATAACAATGCTCCATGATCCCTATCATCACAATGCTACATTATCCCCCTTTCATCACAATTGTCCATGCCTTCAGTCATCACAAAGTTCCATAACACGTGATATCACAATGCCTCATGTCACCTATCATCACAATGCACCATGGCCCTTGTCATCACAATGCTCCATGACCCTGGTCATCACAACGCTCCATGATACCTTTCATCATAATAATCCATGACTCCTTCCATCACAATGCTACAGTATGCCTTTCATCACAATGTTCAATGACACTTGTCATCACAATGCTCCATGGCCCTTGTCATCACAATGCTCCATAACCCCAGTCATCACAAAGCTCCACGACCCCTATCATCACAATGCTCCATGACAAATTTCATCACAATCCTCGGTGACACATTTTATCAGAATACTCCATGACCCCTCTCATCACAATGCTCCGTGGCACTTGTCATCACAAAGCTCCATGGCCCCTGTCATCACAATGCCCCATGACCCTTCTCAGCACAATGCTCAACGGCACTTGTTATAACAATGCTCCATGATCCCTATCATCACAATGCTCCATTACCCCCCTTTCATCACAATTGTCCATGCCTTCAGTCATCACAATGTTCCATAACACGTGATATCACAATGCCTCATGTCTCCTATCATCACAATGCACCATGGCCCTTGTCATCACAATGCTCCATGACCCTGGTCATCACAACGCTCCATGATACCTTTCATCATAATAATCCATGACTCCTTCCATCATAATGCTACAGTGTGCCTTTCATCACAATGTTCAATAACCCTTGTCATCACAATGCTCCATGGCCCTTGTCATCACAATGCTCCATGGCCCTTGTCATCACAATGCTCTATGACGCCTTTCATCACAATGCACCAGTACCCCTTTCATCACAATTCTCCAGGCCCTCTGTCACCACAATGCTCCATAACCCCTGACATCACAATGGCCAACGACACCTGTCATCACAATTCACCATGGATCTTGTCATCAAAATGCTCCATGCTCGTGTCATCACAATGCTCCAAGACCCGTGTCATCACAATGCTCCATGGCCGGTCTCATCACAATGCTCCATGACCCCTGTCATCAAAATTCTCCATGACCCCTGTCATCAAAATTCTCCATGAACTTTCATCACAGTGCTCCATGAACACATTCATCACAATGCTCCATGATCCCTTTCATCACAATGCTCTAGGACCACCATCATCACAATGCTCCATAATCGCTATCATCACAATGATCCATGACCCCTTTCATAACGATGCTCCAGTCCCCCTTTCATCACAATGCTCCATGTTTCCTGTCATCACAATGCTCCATGACCCCTGTCATCAAAATTCTCCATGGCCCCTGTCATCAAAATTCTCCATGAACTTTCATCACAGTGCTCCATGAACACATTCATCACAATGCTCCAAGATCCCTTTCATCACAATGCTCTAGTACCACCATCATCACAATGCTCCATGATCGCTATCATCACAATGATCCATGACCTCTTTCATAACGATGCTCCAGTACCCCCTTTCATCACAATGCTCCATGGTTCCTGTCATTACAATGCGCCAGGACCCATGTCATCACAATGCTCTATGACCCTTTTCATCACCATGTTCCATGGCCCTTGTCATCACAATGCTCCATGCCCACTGCCATCACAATGCTTCATTACCACATTCATCACAGTGCTCCATGACACGTTTCCTCACAATGTTAAATGGCCCTTGTCATCGCAATGCCCCATGCCAACCGTCATCACATTGCCTCAGGACCACATTCATCACAATGCTCCAGGACCCGTTTCATCACAATGCTAAATGACCCCTGTCATCACAATTCTCCATGGCGCTTGTCATCACTATGCTCCATGTCCCTTGTCATCACAATGATCCATGACCCCTTTCATCACAATGTTCCACTACACGTTTCATCACAATGCTCCATGGCACCTATCATCACAATCATAAATGACCCCTGTCATCAAAATGCTCAATGACCCTTGTCAACACAAGGCTTCATGCCCGTGTCATCAAAATGCTCCATGGTCCGTGTCATCCCAATGCTCCATGACTCCTCTCATCAGAATTCTCCATGAACTCTTTCATCACAATGCTCCGTGACCATTTTCACCAAAACGATCCATGACCAGTTTCATCACAATGCTCCATGATCGCTATCATCACAATGATCCATGACACATTTCATCACAATGCTCCAATACCCCTTTCATCACAATGCTCCATGGCGCCTGTCATCACAATGCCCCATGTTCCCTGTCATCACAATGCTCCATGAACACGTCATCACAATGCCCCATGGCCCTTTTCATCACAATGCTCCATAACCCCTGTCAACACAATGCCCCATGACCCCTGACATCACAAGCCTCCATAGCACTTCTCATCCCATTGCTCCATGCCCTTGTCATCACAATGCTCCATGAACACTGTCATCACAATGCCCTATGAACAGTGTCATCACAGTGCTCCTTGGCTGTTGTCATGAAAATGCTCCATAACCCCTGTCATCACAGTGAACCATGGCCCTTGTCATCACAATGCTCCATGACCCCTTTCATCACAATAAGCCATGACCAATTTCATCACAATGCTCGGTGATCGCTATCATCCAAATGATCCATGACCCCTTTCATCAAAATGCTCCCTGACACATTTCATCACAATGCTCCATGACCACTTTCATTACAGAGCTCCATGATTGCTATCATCACAATGACCCATCACCCCTTTCATCACAGTGTTCCAGTACCATTTTCATCACAATGCTCCACGACACCTATCATCACAATGCTCCATGACCCTTATCATCACAATGCTCTATGGCCCTTGTCATCACAATGATCCATGGCCACTGTCATCACAATGCTCCATGACCACATTCATCACAATGCTCCATGACCCGTTTCATCACAATGCTAAATGGCCCTTGTCATCACAATGCTGCATGACCCCTGTCATCACAATGCTCCATGGCCCATGCCATCACAATGCTCCATGAACACTGTCATCACAATGCCCTATGACCAGTGTCATCACAGTGCTCCTTGGCTGTTGTCATGAAAATGCTCCATAATCCCTGTCATCACAGTGAACCATGGCCCTGGTCATCACAATGCTCCATGACCACTTTCATCACAATAAGCCATGACCACATTCATCACAATGCTCCATGACCCATTTCATCACAATGCTAAATTTCCCTTGTCATCACAATGCTCCATGGCGCTGGTCATCACAATGCTGCATGACTCCTGTCATCACACTGTCCTAAGACCCTGTCATCACAATGCTCCATGACCCTGTCATCACAAGGCTCCATGGCCCTTGACATCACAATTCTCCATGACACCTGACAACACAATGCTCCAGTACGCCTTTCATCACAATGCTCCAGGCCCCCTGTCATCACAATGCACCATGATCCCTTTCATGACAATAATCAATGGCCCCTTTCATCACAATGCTCCAGTATGCCTTTCATCACAATACTCGATGCCACCTGTCATCACAATGCCCCATAACCCCTGTCAGCAATATATTCCATGCCACCTGTAGTCATAATGCTCCATAACCGCTGTCATCACAATGCTCCATGAACCTTGTCATCACAATGCTCCATGGCGTTTTTCATCACAATGATCCATGCCCCCTTTCATCGCAATTCTTCAAGACAACTTTCATCACAATGCTCCATGACCACTTTCATCACAATGCTCCTTGGCCCGTTTCATCGCAATGCTCCATGACACCTTTCATCCCAATGCTCCATGGCTCCTGACATCACAATGTTCCATAACCCCTTTCATCACAATGCTCCATGACCCCTGTCAAAACAATGCTCCATAACCCCTTTCATCACAATGCTCCTTGACCCATGTCAACACAATGGTCCAGGACCCCTTTCATCACAATGCTCCGTGGCACTTGTCATCACAATGCTCCAAGGCCCCTCTCATCACAATGCCCCATGACCCTTCTCATCACAATACTCAACGGCACTTGTTATAACAATGCTCCATAATCCCTATCATCACAATGCTCTATTACACCCCTTTCATCACAATTGTCCATGCCTTCAGTCATCACAATGTTCCACAACACGTGATATCACAATGCCTCATGACACCTATCATCACAATGCACCATGGCCCTTGTCATCACAATGCTCCATGACCCTGGTCATCACAACGCTCCATGATAACTTTCATCATACTAATCCATGACTCCTTCCATCAAAATGCTACAGTATGCCTTTCATCACAATGTTCAATGACCCTTGTCATCACAATGCTCCATGGCCCTTGTCATCACAATGCTCTATGACGCCTTTCATCACAATGCAACAGTATCCCTTTCATCACAATTCTCCAGGCCCTCTGTCACCACAATGCTCCATAACCCCTGACATCACAATGGCCAACGACAACTGTCATCACAATTCACCATGGATCTTGTCATCAAAATGCTCCATGCTCGTGTCATCACAATGCTCCAAGACCCGTGTCATCACAATGCTCCACGGCCGGTCTCATTACAATGCTCCATGACCCCTGTCATCAAAATTCTCCATGAACTTTCATCACAGTGCTCCATGAACACATTCATCACAATGCTCCATGATCCCTTTCATCACAATGCTCTAGGACCACCATCATCACAATGCTCCATGATCGCTATCATCACAATGATCCATGACCCCTTTCATAACTATGCTCCAGTACCCCCTTTCATCACAATGCTCCATGATTCCTGTCATCACAATGCGCCAGGACCCATGTCATCACAATGCTCTATGACCCTTGTCATCACAATGTTCCATGGCCCTTGTCATCACAATGCTCCATGCCCACTGCCATCACAATGCTCCATGACCACATTCATCACAATGCTGCATGACCCGTTTCACCACAATGCTAAGTGGCCCTTGTCATCACAATGCTCCATGGTGCTTGTCATCACAATGCTCCATGCCCCCATCATCACAATGCCCCATGAACCCTGTCATGACAAGGATCCATGGTCTTTGACATCACAGTGCTCCATGACACCTGTCATCACAATGGTCGATGATTCGTTTCATCACAATGCTCCCTGACCCCTGTCATCACAGTGTTCCATGACCCCTTGCATCACAACGCTCCATGACCAATTTTATCACAACGCTCCATGACTCCTATCATCACAATGCTCTATGGCCCTTGTCATCACAATGCTCAATGCCCACTGTCATCACAATGCTCCATGAGCACATTCATCACAATACTCCATGACCCGTTTCATCACAATGCTAAATGGCCCTTGTCATCACAATGTTCTTCAGTGCTTGTCATCACAATGCTGCATGACCCCTGTCATCACAATGCTCCATGGCCCTTGCCATCACAATGCTCCTTGAACGCTGTCATCACAATGCCCTATGACCAGTATCATCACAGGGCTCCTTGGCTGTTGTCATGAAAATGCTCCATAACCCCTGTCATCACAGTGAACCATGGCCCTTGTCATCACAATGCTCCCTGACCCATTTCATCACAATGCTCCATGACCACTTTCATTACAGAGCTCCATGATCGCTATCATCACAATGATCCATCACCCCTTTCATCACAGTGTTCCAGTACCATTTTCATCACAATGATCCAAGACCACTATCACCACAATGCTCCATGACACTTATTTTCACTATGCTCTATGACCCTTCTCATCACAATGCTCCATGGCCACTGTCATCACAATGATCCATGACCACGTTCATCACAATGCTCCATGACCCGTTTCATCAAAATGCTAAATTTCCCTTGTCATCACAATGCTCCATGGCGCTTGTCATCACAATGCTGCATGACTCCTGTCACCACACTGCCCTATGACCCCTGTCATCACAAGGCTCCATGGCCCTTGTCATCACAATGTTCCATAACACCTGTCATCACAATCCTCTATGCCCTTGTCATGACAATGCTCCATGACCCCTGTCATCACAAGGCTCCATGGCCCTTGACATCACAATTCCCCATGACACCTGACAACACAATGCTCCAGTACGCCTTTCATCACAATGCTCCAGGCCTCCTGCCATCACAATGCACCATGATCCCTTTCATGACAATAATCCATGACCCCTTTCATCACAAAGCTCCAGTATGCCTTTCAGCACAATGTTCAATGACACTTGTCATCACAATGCTCCACGGCCCTTGTCATCACAATGCTCCATGGCACTTGTCATCACAATGCTCTATGACGCCTTTCATCACAATGCACCAGTACCCCTTTCATCACAATTCTCTAGGCCCTCTGTCACCACAATGCTCCATAACCCCTGACATCACAATGGCCAATGACACCTGTCATCACAATTCACCATGGATCTTGTCATCAAAATGCTCCATGCTCGTGTCATCACAATGCTCCAAGACCCGTGTAACCACAATGCTCCATGGCCGGTCTCATCACAATGCTCCATGACCCCTGTCATCAAAATTCTCCATGAACTTTCATCACAGTGCTCCATGAACACATTCATCACAATGCTCCATGATCCCTTTCATCACAATGCTCTAGCACCACCATCATCACAATGATCCATGAATCATTTCATCACAATGCTCCAGTACCCCTTCCATCAAAATGCTCCATGGCCCTTGTCATCACAATGCTCCGTGACCCCTGTCATCATAATGCTCCATAACCCCAGTCATCACAATGCTCCATGACCCCTATCATCACAATGCTCCATGATAAATTTCATCGCAATCCTCCATGACACATTTCATCAGAATACTCCATGACCCCTCTCATCACAATGCTCCATGACAAATTTCATCACAATGCTCCATGACCCCTCTCATCACAATGCTCCATGACTCTTGTCATCTCAATTCTCCATCGCCCTTGTCATCAAAATGCTCCATGCACCCTGTTATCACAATGATTCATTACCAACTGCATCACAATGATTCATGATCCCTTTCGTCACAATGCTCCTTTGCCCGTGTCATCACAATGCTCCATGAACCTTGTCATCACAATGCTCTGTGGCCCTTGTGATCGCAAAGCTCCATGTCTCCTTTCATCACAATGCTCTTTAGCCCGTGACATCACAATACTCCATGAAGCTTGTCAACACAATACTCCATGGCCCGTGTCATCAAAATGCTCCATGACTCCTGTCATCACAATGCTCCAGGAACCCTGTCATTACAATGCTCCAGGACCCCTCTCATCAGAATGCTCCATGACCCCTCTATTCACAATGCTCCATGCTGTATTCTTCACCAGGCTCCATGCCCTTGTCATCACAATGCTCCATGACTCCTGTCATCCCAGTGCTCCTGAACCCCTGTCATCACAATGTTCCATTGCCCTTGTCATCACAATGCCCCATGACCCCTGACATCACAATTCTCCATGGTACTTGTAATCACAATGCTCCATGCCCGTGGCATCACAATGCTCCATGACTTTGTCATCACAATCTTTCATGGCCTTTGTCATCACAATGTTCCTTGACACTTGTCATCACAATGGCCCATGCCCCCTGTCTTCACAATGCTACATCGCAATTGTCATCACAATGCTCCAGGGCCCCTGTCATCACAATGCTCCATGACCGTTGTCATCACAATGCTCCATGGCCCCTGTCATCACCATGTTCCATGACACTGGTCATCACAAAGCTCCATGACACCTGTCATCACATTGCTCCATTATCAATTTCATCACAATTCTCCATGACCCCTTTCATCCCAATGCTCCAGTATGCCTTTCATCCCACTGCTCCCTGCCCCCTGTCATCACAATGCCCCATCACCCCTGTCATCACAATGTTCCATGGCCCTTGTCATCACAGTACTCCATGAACCTTATCATCACAAAGATCCATGACCCTTGTGATCACAATGCTCCATGCCCCCTGTCATCACAATGGTTCATGACCACTTTCATCACAATGCTCCATGACCCCTCCCATCACAATGCTCTTTGGCCCGTGGCATCACAATGCCCCATGACCCTTGTCACCACAATGCTCCATGGCCCGTGTCATCACAGTACTCCATGACCCCTTACATCACAATGGTCCATGACCCATTTCATTACAAGGCTCCATGACCCCTTTCATCACAGTGCTCCTGTACCCCTTTCATCACAATGCGCCATGAATCCTATCATCACAATGGTCCATTTACCGTTCTCATCACAATGCTCCATGGCCCTTGTCATCACAATGCTCCATGACCACTTTCAACACAATGCTCCATGATCGCTATCATCACAATGATCCATGAACCATTTCATCACAATGCTCCAGTACCCCTTCCATCAAAATGCTCCATGGCCCTTGTCATCACAATGCTCCGAGACCCCTGTCATCATAATGCTCCATAACCCCAGTCATCACAAAGCTCCACGACCCCTATCATCACAGTGCTCCATGACAAATTTCATCACAATCCTCCGTGACACATTTCATCAGAATACTCCATGACCCCTCCATCACAATGCTCCGTGGCACTTGTCATCACAATGCTCCATAACCCCTGTCATCACAGTGAACCATGGCCCTTGTCATCACAATGCTCCATGACCCCTTTCATCACAATAAGCCATGACCAATTTCATCACAATGCTCGGTGATCGCTATCATCCAATGGATCCATGACCCCTTTCATCACAATGCTCCCTGACCCATTTCATCACAATGCTCCATGACCACTTTCATTACAGAGTCCATGATCGCTATCATCACAATGATCCATCACCCCTTTCATCACAGTGTTCCACTACCATTTTCATCACAATGCTCCACGACACCTATCATCACAATACTCCATGACCCTTATCATCACAATGCTCTATGGCCCTTGTCATCACAATGATCCATGGCCACTGTCATCACAATGCTCCATGACCCGTTTCATCACAATGCTAAATTTCCCTTGTCATCACAATGCTCCATGGCGCTTGTCATCACAATGCTGCATGACGCCTGTCATCACACTGCCCTATGACCCTGTCATCACAAGGCTCCATGGCCCTTGTCATCACAATGCTCCATAACACCTGTCATCACAATCCTCCATGCCCTTGTCATGACAATACTCCATGACCCCTGTCATCACAAGGCTCCATGGCCCTTGACATCACAATTCTCCATGACACCTGACAACACAATGCTCCAGTACACCTTTCATCACAATGCTCCAGGCCCCCTGTCATCACAATGCACCAAGATCCCTTTCATGACAATAATCCATGTCCCCTTTCATCACAATGCTCCAGTATGCCTTTCATCACAATACTCGCTGCCCCCTGTCACACAATGCCCCATAACCCCTGTCAGCATTATATTCCATGCCCCCTGTAGTCACAATGCTCCATAACCGCTGTCATCACAATGCTCCATAACCGCTCTCATCACAATGCTCTATGACCCTTGTCATCACAATGCTCCATGGCGTTTTTCGTCACAATGCTTGCTCCATGCCCCCTGTCATCGCAATTCTTCAAGACAACTTTCATCACAATGCTCCATGACCACTTTCATCACAATGCTCCTTGGCCCATTTCATCGCAATGCTCCATGACTCCTTTCATCACAATGCTCCATGGCCTCTGACATCACAATGCTCCATAACCCCTGTCATCACAATGCTCCATGACCCCCGTCAAAACAATGCTCCATAACCCCTTTCATCACAATGCTCCTTGACCCATGTCAACACAATGGTCCAGGACCCCTTTCATCACAATGCTCCGTGGCACTTGTCATCACAATGCTCCATGGCCCCTCTCATCACAATGCCCCATGACCCTTCTCATCACAATACTCAACGGCACTTGTTATAACAATGCTCCATAATCCCTATCATCACAATGCTCTATTACCCCCCTTTCATCACAATTGTCCATGCCTTCAGTCATCACAATGTTCCACAACACGTGATATCACAATGCCTCATGTCACCTATCATCACAATGCACCATGGCCCTTGTCATCACAATGCTCCGAGACCCCTGTCATCATAATGCGCCATAACCCCAGTCATCACAAAGCTCCTCGACCCCTATCATCACAGTGCTCCATGACAAATTTCATCACAATCCTCCGTGACACATTTCATCAGAATACTCCATGACCCCTCTCATCACAATGCTCCGTGGCACTTGTCATCACAATGCCTCATGACCCTTCTCATCACAATGCTCAACGGCACTTGTTATAACAATGCTCCATGATCCCTATCATCACAATGCTACATTATCCCCCTTTCATCACAATTGTCCATGCCTTCAGTCATCACAAAGTTCCATAACACGTGATATCACAATGCCTCATGTCACCTATCATCACAATGCACCATGGCCCTTGTCATCACAATGCTCCATGACCCCGGTCATCACAACGCTCCATGATACCTTTCATCATAATAATCCATGACTCCTTCCATCACAATGCTACAGTATGCCTTTCATCACAATGTTCAATGACACTTGTCATCACAATGCTCCATGGCCCTTGTCATCACAATGCTCCATAACCCCAGTCATCACAAAGCTCCACGACCCCTATCATCACAATGCTCCATGACAAATTTCATCACAATCCTCGGTGACACATTTTATCAGAATACTCCATGACCCCTCTCATCACAATGCTCCGTGGCACTTGTCATCACAAAGCTCCATGGCCCCTGTCATCACAATGCCCCATGACCCTTCTCAGCACAATGCTCAACGGCACTTGTTATAACAATGCTCCATGATCCCTATCATCACAATGCTCCATTACCCCCCTTTCATCACAATTGTCCATGCCTTCAGTCATCACAATGTTCCATAACACGTGATATCACAATGCCTCATGTCTCCTATCATCACAATGCACCATGGCCCTTGTCATCACAATGCTCCATGACCCTGGTCATCACAACGCTCCATGATACCTTTCATCATAATAATCCATGACTCCTTCCATCATAATGCTACAGTGTGCCTTTCATCACAATGTTCAATAACCCTTGTCATCACAATGCTCCATGGCCCTTGTCATCACAATGCTCCATGGCCCTTGTCATCACAATGCTCTATGACGCCTTTCATCACAATGCACCAGTACCCCTTTCATCACAATTCTCCAGGCCCTCTGTCACCACAATGCTCCATAACCCCTGACATCACAATGGCCAACGACACCTGTCATCACAATTCACCATGGATCTTGTCATCAAAATGCTCCATGCTCGTGTCATCACAATGCTCCAAGACCCGTGTCATCACAATGCTCCATGGCCGGTCTCATCACAATGCTCCATGACCCCTGTCATCAAAATTCTCCATGACCCCTGTCATCAAAATTCTCCATGAACTTTCATCACAGTGCTCCATGAACACATTCATCACAATGCTCCATGATCCCTTTCATCACAATGCTCTAGGACCACCATCATCACAATGCTCCATAATCGCTATCATCACAATGATCCATGACCCCTTTCATAACGATGCTCCAGTCCCCCTTTCATCACAATGCTCCATGTTTCCTGTCATCACAATGCTCCATGACCCCTGTCATCAAAATTCTCCATGGCCCCTGTCATCAAAATTCTCCATGAACTTTCATCACAGTGCTCCATGAACACATTCATCACAATGCTCCAAGATCCCTTTCATCACAATGCTCTAGTACCACCATCATCACAATGCTCCATGATCGCTATCATCACAATGATCCATGACCTCTTTCATAACGATGCTCCAGTACCCCCTTTCATCACAATGCTCCATGGTTCCTGTCATTACAATGCGCCAGGACCCATGTCATCACAATGCTCTATGACCCTTTTCATCACCATGTTCCATGGCCCTTGTCATCACAATGCTCCATGCCCACTGCCATCACAATGCTTCATTACCACATTCATCACAGTGCTCCATGACACGTTTCCTCACAATGTTAAATGGCCCTTGTCATCGCAATGCCCCATGCCAACCGTCATCACATTGCCTCAGGACCACATTCATCACAATGCTCCAGGACCCGTTTCATCACAATGCTAAATGACCCCTGTCATCACAATTCTCCATGGCGCTTGTCATCACTATGCTCCATGTCCCTTGTCATCACAATGATCCATGACCCCTTTCATCACAATGTTCCACTACACGTTTCATCACAATGCTCCATGGCACCTATCATCACAATCATAAATGACCCCTGTCATCAAAATGCTCAATGACCCTTGTCAACACAAGGCTTCATGACCGTGTCATCAAAATGCTCCATGGTCCGTGTCATCCCAATGCTCCATGACTCCTCTCATCAGAATTCTCCATGAACTCTTTCATCACAATGCTCCGTGACCACTTTCACCAAAACGATCCATGACCCCTTTCATAACGATGCTCCAGTTCCCCCTATCATCACAATGCTCCATGGTTCCTGTCATCACAATGCTCCATGGCCCCTGTCATCAAAATTCTCCATGAACTTTCATCACAGTGCTCCATGAACACATTCATCACAATGCTCCATGATCCCTTTCATCACAATGCTCTAGGACCACCATCATCACAATGCTCCATGATCGCTATCATCATAATGATCCATGACCCCTTTCATAACGATGCTCCAGTACCCCCTTTCATCACAATGCTCCATGGTTCCTGTCATCACAATGCGCCAGGACCCATGTCATCACAATGCTCTATGACCCTTTTCATCACAATCTTCCATGGCCCTTGTCATCACAATGCTCCATGCCCACTGCCATCACAATGCTTCATTACCACATTCATCACAGTGCTCCATGACACGTTTCATCACAATATTAAATGGTCCTTGTCATCACAATGCCCCAGGCCAACCGTCATCACATTGCCTCAGGACCACATTCATCACAAAGCTCCATGATACCTTTCATCACAATGCTCTAGGACCACCATCATCACAATGCTCCATGATCGCTATCATCACAATGATCCATGACCCCTTTCATAACGATGCTCCAGTACCCCCTTTCATCACAATGCTCCATGGTTCCTGTCATCACAATGCTCCATGGCCCCTGTCATCAGAATTCTCCATGAACTTTCATCACAGTGCTCCATGAACACATTCATCACAATGCTCCATGATCCCTTTCATCACAATGCTCTAGGACCACCATCATCACAATGCTCCATGATCGCTATCATCACAATGATCCATGACCCCTTTCATAACGATGCTCCAGTACCCCCTTTCATCACAATGCTCCATGGTTCCTGTCATCACAATGCGCCAGGACCCATGTCATCACAATGCTCTATGACCCTTGTCATCACAATGTTCCATGGCCCTTGTCATCACAATGCTCCATGCCCACTGCCATCACAATGCTTCATTACCACATTCATCACAGTGCTCCATGACACGTTTCATCACAATATTAAATGGCCCTTGTCATCACAATGACCCATGCCAACGTTCATCACATTGCCTCAGGACCACATTCATCACAATGCTCCAGGACCCGTTTCATCACGATGCTAAATGACCCCTGTCATCACAATTCTCCATGGCGCTTGTCATCACTATGCTCCATGTCCCTTGTCATCACAATGATCCATGACCCCTTTCATCACAATGTTCCACTACACGTTTCATCACAATGCTCCATGGCACCTATCATCACAATCATAAATGACCCCTGTCATCAAAATGCTCAATGACCCTTGTCAACACAAGACTTCATGCCCATGTCATCAAAATGCTCCATGGTCCGTGTCATCCCAATGCTCCATGACTCCTGTCATCAGAATTCTCCATGAACTCTTTCATCACAATGCTCCATGACCACTTTCATCAAAACGATCCATGACCAGTTTCATCACAATGCTCCATGATCGCTATCATCACAATGATCCATGACACATTTCATCACAATGCTGCAATACCCCTTTCATCACAATGCTCCATGGCGCCTGTCATCACAATGCCCCATGTTCCCTGTCATGACAATGCTCCATGAACACGTCATCACAATGCCCCATGGCCCTTTTCATCACAATGCTCCATAACCCCTGTCAACACAATGCCCCATGACCCCTGACATCACAAGCCTCCATAGCACTTCTCACCCCATTGCTCCATGCCCTTGTCATCACAATGCTCCATGAACACTGTCATCACAATGCCCTATGACCAGTGTCATCACAGTGCTCCTTGGCTGTTGTCATGAAAATGCTCCATAACCCCTGTCATCACAGTGAACCATGGCCCTTGTCATCACAATGCTCCATGACCCCTTTCATCACAATAAGCCATGACCAATTTCATCACAATGCTCGGTGATCGCTATCATCCAAATGATCCATGACCCCTTTCATCACAATGCTCCCTGACCCATTTCATCACAATGCTCCATGACCACTTTCATTACAGAGTCCATGATCGCTATCATCACAATGATCCATCACCCCTTTCATCACAGTGTTCCACTACCATTTTCATCACAATGCTCCACGACACCTATCATCACAATACTCCATGACCCTTATCATCACAATGCTCTATGGCCCTTGTCATCACAATGATCCATGGCCACTGTCATCACAATGCTCCATGACCACCTTCATCACAATGCTCCATGACCCGTTTCATCACAATGCTAAATTTCCCTTGTCATCACAATGCTCCATGGCGCTTGTCATCACAATGCTGCATGACTCCTGTCATCACACTGCCCTATGACCCTGTCATCACAAGGCTCCATGGCCCTTGTCATCACAATGCTCCATAACATCTGTCATCACAATCCTCCATGCCCTTGTCATGACAATGCTCCATGACCCCTGTCATCACAAGGCTCCATGGCCCTTGACATCACAATTCTCCATGACACCTGACAACACAATGCTCCAGTACACCTTTCATCACAATGCTCCAGGCCCCCTGTCATCACAATGCACCAAGATCCCTTTCATGACAATAATCCATGTCCCCTTTCATCACAATGCTCCAGTATGCCATTCATCACAATACTCGCTGCCCCCTGTCATCACAATGCCCCATAACCCCTGTCAGCATTATATTCCATGCCCCCTGTAGTCACAATGCTCCATAACCGCTGTCATCACAATGCTCCATGATCCTTGTCATCACAATGCTCCATGGCGTTTTTCATCACAATGCTCCATGCCCCCTGTCATCGCAATTCTTCAAGACAACTTTCATCACAATGCTCCATGACCACTTTCATCACAATGCTCCTTGGCCCGTTTCATCGCAATGCTCCATGACTCCTTTCATCACAATGCTCCATGGCCTCTGACATCACAATGCTCCATAACCCCTGTCATCACAATGCTCCATGACCCCTGTCAAAACAATGCTCCATAACCCCTGTCATCACAATGCTCCTTGACCCATGTCAACACAATGGTCCAGGACCCCTTTCATCCCAATGCTCCTTGGCACGTGTCATCACAATGCTCCATGAACTGTATCATCACAATGCACCATGACCCCTGTCATAACAGTGCACCATGACCTCTGTCATCACAATGCTCCATGATCCCTTTCATCACAATGCTCCATGAGCACTGTCATCACCATTCTCCATGACCGCTTTCATCACAATGCTCCATGATCGCTATCATCACAATGATCCATGAACCATTTCATCACAATGCTCCAGTACCCCTTCCATCAAAATGCTCCATGGCCCTTGTCATCACAATGCTCCGAGACCCCTGTCATCATAATGCTCCATAACCCCAGTCATCACAAAGCACCACGACCCCTATCATCACAGTGCTCCATGACAAATTTCATCACAATCCTCCGTGACACATTTCATCAGAATACTCCATGACCCCTCTCATCACAATGCTCCGTGGCACATGTCATCACAATGCTCCATGGCCCCTGTCATCACAATGCCCCATGACCCTTCTCATCACAATCCTCAACAGCACTTGTTATAACAATGCTCCATGATCCCTATCATCACAATGCTCCATTAACCCCCTTTCATCACAATTGTACATGCCTTCAGTCATCACAATGTTCCCTGACACGTGATATCACAATGCCTCATGTCACCTATCATCACAATGCACCATGGCCCTTGTCATCACAATGCTCCATGACCCTGGTCATCACAACGCTCCATGAAACCTTTCATCATAATAATCCATGACTCCTTCCATCACAATGCTACAGTATGCCTTTCATCACAATGTTCAATGATCCTTGTCATCACAATGCTCCATGGCCCTTGTCATCACAATGCTCCATGGCCCTTGGCATCACAATGCTCTATGACGCCTTTCATCACAATGCACCTGTACCCCTTTCATCACAATTCTCCAGGCCCTCTGTCACCACAATGCTCCATAACCCCTGACATCACAATGGCCAACGACACCTGTCATCACAATTCACCATGGATCTTGTCATCAAAATGCTCCATGCTCGTGTCATCACAATGCTCCAAGACCCGTGTCATCACAATGCTCCATGGCCGGTCTCATCACAATGCTCCATGACCCCTGTCATCAAAATTCTCCATGACCCCTGTCATCAAAATTCTCCATGAACTTTCATCACAGTGCTCCATGAACACATTCATCACAATGTTCCATGATCCCTTTCATCACAATGCTCTAGGACCACCATCATCACAATGCTCCATGATCGCTATCATCATAATGATCCATGACCCCTTTCATAACGATGCTCCAGTTCCCCCTTTCATCACAATGCTCCATGGTTCCTGTCATCACAATGCTCCATGGCCCCTGTCATCAAAATTCTCCATGAACTTTCATCACAGTGCTCCATGAACACATTCATCACAATGCTCCATGATCCCTTTCATCACAATGCTCTAGGACCACCATCATCACAATGCTCTAGGACCACCTTCATCACAATGCTCCATGATCGCTATCATCATAATGATCCATGACCCCTTTCATAACGATGCTCCAGTACCCCCTTTCATCACAATGCTCCATGGTTCCTGTCATCACAATGCGCCAGGACCCATGTCATCACAATGCTCTATGACCCTTGTCATCACAATCTTCCATGGCCCTTGTCATCACAATGCTCCATGCCCACAGCCATCACAATGCTTCATTACCACATTCATCACAGTGCTCCATGACACGTTTCATCACAATATTAAATGGTCCTTGTCATCACAATGCCCCATGCCAACCGTCATCACATTGCCTCAGGACCACATTCATCACAAAGCTCCATGATACCTTTCATCACAATGCTCTAGGACCACCATCATCACAATGCTCCATGATCGCTATCATCACAATGATCCATGACCCCTTTCATAACGATGCTCCAGTACCCCCTTTCATCACAATGCTCCATGGTTCCTGTCATCACAATGCTCCATGGCCCCTGTCATCAGAATTCTCCATGAACTTTCATCACAGTGCTCCATGAACACATTCATCACAATGCTCCATGATCCCTTTCATCACAATGCTCTAGGACCACCATCATCACAATGCTCCATGATCGCTATCATCACAATGATCCATGACCCCTTTCATAACGATGCTCCAGTACCCCCTTTCATCACAATGCTCCATGGTTCCTGTCATCACAATGCTCCATGGCCCCTGTCATCAAAATTCTCCATGAACTTTCATCACAGTGCTCCATGAACACATTCATCACAATGCTCCATGATCCCTTTCATCACAATGCTCTAGGACCACCATCATCACAATGCTCCATGATCGCTATCATCACAATGATCCATGACCCCTTTCATAACGATGCTCCAGTACCCCCTTTCATCACAATGCTCCATGGTTCCTGTCATCACAATGCGCCAGGACCCATGTCATCACAATGCTCTATGACCCTTGTCATCACAATGTTCCATGGCCCTTGTCATCACAATGCTCCATGCCCACTGCCATCACAATGCTTCATTACCACATTCATCACAGTGCTCCATGACACGTTTCATCACAATATTAAATGGCCCTTGTCATCACAATGCCCCATGCCACCCGTCATCACATTGCCTCAGGACCACATTCATCACAATGCTCCATGATCCCTTTCATCACAATGCTCTAGGACCACCATCATCACAATGCTCCATGATCGCTATCATCACAATGATCCATGACCCCTTTCATAACGATGCTCCAGTACCCCCTTTCATCACAATGCTCCATGGTTCCTGTCATCACAATGCTCCATGGCCCCTGTCATCAAAATTCTCCATGAACTTTCATCACAGTGCTCCATGAACACATTCATCACAATGCTCCATGATCCCTTTCATCACAATGCTCTAGGACCACCATCATCACAATGCTCCATGATCGCTATCATCACAATGATCCATGACCCCTTTCATAACGATGCTCCAGTACCCCCTTTCATCACAATGCTCCATGGTTCCTGTCATCACAATGCGCCAGGACCCATGTCATCACAATGCTCTATGACCCTTGTCATCACAATGTTCCATGGCCCTTGTCATCACAATGCTCCATGCCCACTGCCATCACAATGCTTCATTACCACATTCATCACAGTGCTCCATGACACGTTTCATCACAATATTAAATGGCCCTTGTCATCACAATGACCCATGCCAACGTTCATCACATTGCCTCAGGACCACATTCATCACAATGCTCCAGGACCCGTTTCATCACGATGCTAAATGACCCCTGTCATCACAATTCTCCATGGCGCTTGTCATCACTATGCTCCATGTCCCTTGTCATCACAATGATCCATGACCCCTTTCATCACAATGTTCCACTACACGTTTCATCACAATGCTCCATGGCACCTATCATCACAATCATAAATGACCCCTGTCATCAAAATGCTCAATGACCCTTGTCAACACAAGGCTTCATGCCCATGTCATCAAAATGCTCCATGGTCCGTGTCATCCCAATGCTCCATGACTCCTGTCATCAGAATTCTCCATGAACTCTTTCATCACAATGCTCCATGACCACTTTCATCAAAACGATCCATGACCAGTTTCATCACAATGCTCCATGATCGCTATCATCACAATGATCCATGACACATTTCATCACAATGCTGCAATACCCCTTTCATCACAATGCTCCATGGCGCCTGTCATCACAATGCCCCATGTTCCCTGTCATCACAATGCTCCATGAACACGTCATCACAATGCCCCATGGCCCTTTTCATCACAATGCTCCATAACCCCTGTCAACACAATGCCCCATGACCCCTGACATCACAAGCCTCCATAGCACTTCTCACCCCATTGCTCCATGCCCTTGTCATCACAATGCTCCATGAACACTGTCATCACAATGCCCTATGACCAGTGTCATCACAGTGCTCCTTGGCTGTTGTCATGAAAATGCTCCATAACCCCTGTCATCACAGTGAACCATGGCCCTTGTCATCACAATGCTCCATGACCCCTTTCATCACAATAAGCCATGACCAATTTCATCACAATGCTCGGTGATCGCTATCATCCAAATGATCCATGACCCCTTTCATCACAATGCTCCCTGACCCATTTCATCACAATGCTCCATGACCACTTTCATTACAGAGTCCATGATCGCTATCATCACAATGATCCATCACCCCTTTCATCACAGTGTTCCACTACCATTTTCATCACAATGCTCCACGACACCTATCATCACAATACTCCATGACCCTTATCATCACAATGCTCTATGGCCCTTGTCATCACAATGATCCATGGCCACTGTCATCACAATGCTCCATGACCACCTTCATCACAATGCTCCATGACCCGTTTCATCACAATGCTAAATTTCCCTTGTCATCACAATGCTCCATGGCGCTTGTCATCACAATGCTGCATGACTCCTGTCATCACACTGCCCTATGACCCTGTCATCACAAGGCTCCATGGCCCTTGTCATCACAATGCTCCATAACATCTGTCATCACAATCCTCCATGCCCTTGTCATGACAATGCTCCATGACCCCTGTCATCACAAGGCTCCATGGCCCTTGACATCACAATTCTCCATGACACCTGACAACACAATGCTCCAGTACACCTTTCATCACAATGCTCCAGGCCCCCTGTCATCACAATGCACCAAGATCCCTTTCATGACAATAATCCATGTCCCCTTTCATCACAATGCTCCAGTATGCCATTCATCACAATACTCGCTGCCCCCTGTCATCACAATGCCCCATAACCCCTGTCAGCATTATATTCCATGCCCCCTGTAGTCACAATGCTCCATAACCGCTGTCATCACAATGCTCCATGATCCTTGTCATCACAATGCTCCATGGCGTTTTTCATCACAATGCTCCATGCCCCCTGTCATCGCAATTCTTCAAGACAACTTTCATCACAATGCTCCATGACCACTTTCATCACAATGCTCCTTGGCCCGTTTCATCGCAATGCTCCATGACTCCTTTCATCACAATGCTCCATGGCCTCTGACATCACAATGCTCCATAACCCCTGTCATCACAATGCTCCATGACCCCTGTCAAAACAATGCTCCATAACCCCTGTCATCACAATGCTCCTTGACCCATGTCAACACAATGGTCCAGGACCCCTTTCATCCCAATGCTCCTTGGCACGTGTCATCACAATGCTCCATGAACTGTATCATCACAATGCACCATGACCCCTGTCATAACAGTGCACCATGACCTCTGTCATCACAATGCTCCATGATCCCTTTCATCACAATGCTCCATGAGCACTGTCATCACCATTCTCCATGACCGCTTTCATCACAATGCTCCATGATCGCTATCATCACAATGATCCATGAACCATTTCATCACAATGCTCCAGTACCCCTTCCATCAAAATGCTCCATGGCCCTTGTCATCACAATGCTCCGAGACCCCTGTCATCATAATGCTCCATAACCCCAGTCATCACAAAGCACCACGACCCCTATCATCACAGTGCTCCATGACAAATTTCATCACAATCCTCCGTGACACATTTCATCAGAATACTCCATGACCCCTCTCATCACAATGCTCCGTGGCACATGTCATCACAATGCTCCATGGCCCCTGTCATCACAATGCCCCATGACCCTTCTCATCACAATCCTCAACAGCACTTGTTATAACAATGCTCCATGATCCCTATCATCACAATGCTCCATTAACCCCCTTTCATCACAATTGTACATGCCTTCAGTCATCACAATGTTCCCTAACACGTGATATCACAATGCCTCATGTCACCTATCATCACAATGCACCATGGCCCTTGTCATCACAATGCTCCATGACCCTGGTCATCACAACGCTCCATGAAACCTTTCATCATAATAATCCATGACTCCTTCCATCACAATGCTACAGTATGCCTTTCATCACAATGTTCAATGATCCTTGTCATCACAATGCTCCATGGCCCTTGTCATCACAATGCTCCATGGCCCTTGGCATCACAATGCTCTATGACGCCTTTCATCACAATGCACCTGTACCCCTTTCATCACAATTCTCCAGGCCCTCTGTCACCACAATGCTCCATAACCCCTGACATCACAATGGCCAACGACACCTGTCATCACAATTCACCATGGATCTTGTCATCAAAATGCTCCATGCTCGTGTCATCACAATGCTCCAAGACCCGTGTCATCACAATGCTCCATGGCCGGTCTCATCACAATGCTCCATGACCCCTGTCATCAAAATTCTCCATGACCCCTGTCATCAAAATTCTCCATGAACTTTCATCACAGTGCTCCATGAACACATTCATCACAATGTTCCATGATCCCTTTCATCACAATGCTCTAGGACCACCATCATCACAATGCTCCATGATCGCTATCATCATAATGATCCATGACCCCTTTCATAACGATGCTCCAGTTCCCCCTTTCATCACAATGCTCCATGGTTCCTGTCATCACAATGCTCCATGGCCCCTGTCATCAAAATTCTCCATGAACTTTCATCACAGTGCTCCATGAACACATTCATCACAATGCTCCATGATCCCTTTCATCACAATGCTCTAGGACCACCATCATCACAATGCTCTAGGACCACCTTCATCACAATGCTCCATGATCGCTATCATCATAATGATCCATGACCCCTTTCATAACGATGCTCCAGTACCCCCTTTCATCACAATGCTCCATGGTTCCTGTCATCACAATGCGCCAGGACCCATGTCATCACAATGCTCTATGACCCTTGTCATCACAATCTTCCATGGCCCTTGTCATCACAATGCTCCATGCCCACAGCCATCACAATGCTTCATTACCACATTCATCACAGTGCTCCATGACACGTTTCATCACAATATTAAATGGTCCTTGTCATCACAATGCCCCATGCCAACCGTCATCACATTGCCTCAGGACCACATTCATCACAAAGCTCCATGATACCTTTCATCACAATGCTCTAGGACCACCATCATCACAATGCTCCATGATCGCTATCATCACAATGATCCATGACCCCTTTCATAACGATGCTCCAGTACCCCCTTTCATCACAATGCTCCATGGTTCCTGTCATCACAATGCTCCATGGCCCCTGTCATCAGAATTCTCCATGAACTTTCATCACAGTGCTCCATGAACACATTCATCACAATGCTCCATGATCCCTTTCATCACAATGCTCTAGGACCACCATCATCACAATGCTCCATGATCGCTATCATCACAATGATCCATGACCCCTTTCATAACGATGCTCCAGTACCCCCTTTCATCACAATGCTCCATGGTTCCTGTCATCACAATGCTCCATGGCCCCTGTCATCAAAATTCTCCATGAACTTTCATCACAGTGCTCCATGAACACATTCATCACAATGCTCCATGATCCCTTTCATCACAATGCTCTAGGACCACCATCATCACAATGCTCCATGATCGCTATCATCACAATGATCCATGACCCCTTTCATAACGATGCTCCAGTACCCCCTTTCATCACAATGCTCCATGGTTCCTGTCATCACAATGCGCCAGGACCCATGTCATCACAATGCTCTATGACCCTTGTCATCACAATGTTCCATGGCCCTTGTCATCACAATGCTCCATGCCCACTGCCATCACAATGCTTCATTACCACATTCATCACAGTGCTCCATGACACGTTTCATCACAATATTAAATGGCCCTTGTCATCACAATGACCCATGCCAACGTTCATCACATTGCCTCAGGACCACATTCATCACAATGCTCCAGGACCCGTTTCATCACGATGCTAAATGACCCCTGTCATCACAATTCTCCATGGCGCTTGTCATCACTATGCTCCATGTCCCTTGTCATCACAATGATCCATGACCCCTTTCATCACAATGTTCCACTACACGTTTCATCACAATGCTCCATGGCACCTATCATCACAATCATAAATGACCCCTGTCATCAAAATGCTCAATGACCCTTGTCAACACAAGGCTTCATGCCCGTGTCATCAAAATGCTCCATGGTCCGTGTCATCCCAATGCTCCATGACTCCTGTCATCAGAATTCTCCATGAACTCTTTCATCACAATGCTCCATGACCACTTTCATCAAAACGATCCATGACCAGTTTCATCACAATGCTCCATGATCGCTATCATCACAATGATCCATGACACATTTCATCACAATGCTGCAATACCCCTTTCATCACAATGCTCCATGGCGCCTGTCATCACAATGCCCCATGTTCCCTGTCATCACAATGCTCCATGAACACGTCATCACAATGCCCCATGGCCCTTTTCATCACAATGCTCCATAACCCCTGTCAACACAATGCCCCATGACCCCTGACATCACAAGCCTCCATAGCACTTCTCACCCCATTGCTCCATGCCCTTGTCATCACAATGCTCCATGAACACTGTCATCACAATGCCCTATGACCAGTGTCATCACAGTGCTCCTTGGCTGTTGTCATGAAAATGCTCCATAACCCCTGTCATCACAGTGAACCATGGCCCTTGTCATCACAATGCTCCATGACCCCTTTCATCACAATAAGCCATGACCAATTTCATCACAATGCTCGGTGATCGCTATCATCCAAATGATCCATGACCCCTTTCATCACAATGCTCCCTGACCCATTTCATCACAATGCTCCATGACCACTTTCATTACAGAGTCCATGATCGCTATCATCACAATGATCCATCACCCCTTTCATCACAGTGTTCCACTACCATTTTCATCACAATGCTCCACAACACCTATCATCACAATACTCCATGACCCTTATCATCACAATGCTCTATGGCCCTTGTCATCACAATGATCCATGGCCACTGTCATCACAATGCTCCATGACCACCTTCATCACAATGCTCCATGACCCGTTTCATCACAATGCTAAATTTCCCTTGTCATCACAATGCTCCATGGCGCTTGTCATCACAATGCTGCATGACTCCTGTCATCACACTGCCCTATGACCCTGTCATCACAAGGCTCCATGGCCCTTGTCATCACAATGCTCCATAACATCTGTCATCACAATCCTCCATGCCCTTGTCATGACAATGCTCCATGACCCCTGTCATCACAAGGCTCCATGGCCCTTGACATCACAATTCTCCATGACACCTGACAACACAATGCTCCAGTACACCTTTCATCACAATGCTCCAGGCCCCCTGTCATCACAATGCACCAAGATCCCTTTCATGACAATAATCCATGTCCCCTTTCATCACAATGCTCCAGTATGCCATTCATCACAATACTCGCTGCCCCCTGTCATCACAATGCCCCATAACCCCTGTCAGCATTATATTCCATGCCCCCTGTAGTCACAATGCTCCATAACCGCTGTCATCACAATGCTCCATGACCCTTGTCATCACAATGCTCCATGGCGTTTTTCATCACAATGCTCCATGCCCCCTCTCATCGCAATTCTTCAAGACAACTTTCATCACAATGCTCCATGACCACTTTCATCACAATGCTCCTTGGCCCATTTCATCGCAATGCTCCATGACCCCTTTCATCACAATGCTCCATGACCCCTGTCAAAACAATGCTCCATAACCCCTGTCATCACAATGCTCCATGACCCCTGTCAAAACAATGCTCCATAACCCCTGTCATCACAATGCTCCTTGACCCATGTCAACACAATGGTCCAGGACCCCTTTCATCACAATGCTCCTTGGCACGTGTCATCACAATGCTCCATGAACTGTATCATCACAATGCACCATGACCCCTGTCATAACAATGCACCATGACCTCTGTCATCACAATGCTCCATGATCCCTTTCATCACAATGCTCCATGAGCACTGTCATCACCATGCTCCATGACCGCTTTCAACACAATGCTCCATGATCGCTATCATCACAATGATCCATGAACCATTTCATCACAATGCTCCAGTACCCCTTCCATCAAAATGCTCCATGGCCCTTGTCATCACAATGCTCCGAGACCCCTGTCATCACAATGCTCCATAACCCCAGTCATCACAAAGCTCCACGACCCCTAACATCACAATGCTCCATGACAAATTTCATCACAATCCTCCGTGACACATTTCATCAGAATACTCCATGACCCCTCTCATCACAATGCTCCGTGGCACTTGTCATCACAATGCTCCATGGCCCCTGTCATCACAATGCCCCATGACCCTTCTCATCACAATGCTCAACGGCACTTGTTATAACAATGCTCCATGATCCCTATCATCACAATGCTCCATTAATCCCCTTTCATCACAATTGTCCATGCCTTCAGTCATCACAATGTTCCCTAACACGTGATATCACAATGCCTCATGTCACCTATCATCACAATGCACCATGGCCCTTGTCATCACAATGCTCCATGACCCTGGTCATCACAACGCTCCATGATACCTTTCATCATAATAATCCATGACTCCTTCCATCACAATGCTACAGTATGCCTTTCATCACAATGTTCAATGACACTTGTCATCACAATGCTCCATGGCCCTTGTCATCACAATGCTCCATGGCCCTTGTCATCACAATGCTCTATGACGCCTTTCATCACAATGCACCAGTACCCCTTTCATCACAATTCTCCAGGCCCTCTGTCACCACAATGCTCCATAACCCCTGACATCACAATGGCCAACGACACCTGTCATCACAATTCACCATGGATCTTGTCATCAAAATGCTCCATGCTCGTGTCATCACAATGCTCCAAGACCCGTGTCATCACAATGCTCCATGGCCGGTCTCATCACAATGCTCCATGACCCCTGTCATCAAAATTCTCCATGACCCCTGTCATCAAAATTCTCCATGAACTTTCATCACAGTGCTCCATGAACACATTCATCACAATGCTCCATGATCCCTTTCATCACAATGCTCTAGGACCACCATCATCACAATGCTCCATAATCGCTATCATCACAATGATCCATGACCCCTTTCATAACGATGCTCCAGTCCCCCTTTCATCACAATGCTCCATGTTTCCTGTCATCACAATGCTCCATGACCCCTGTCATCAAAATTCTCCATGGCCCCTGTCATCAAAATTCTCCATGAACTTTCATCACAGTGCTCCATGAACACATTCATCACAATGCTCCAAGATCCCTTTCATCACAATGCTCTAGGACCACCATCATCACAATGCTCCATGATCGCTATCATCACAATGATCCATGACCTCTTTCATAACGATGCTCCAGTACCCCCTTTCATCACAATGCTCCATGGTTCCTGTCATTACAATGCGCCAGGACCCATGTCATCACAATGCTCTATGACCCTTTTCATCACCATGTTCCATGGCCCTTGTCATCACAATGCTCCATGCCCACTGCCATCACAATGCTTCATTACCACATTCATCACAGTGCTCCATGACACGTTTCATCACAATGTTAAATGGCCCTTGTCATCGCAATGCCCCATGCCAACCGTCATCACATTGCCTCAGGACCACATTCATCACAATGCTCCAGGACCCGTTTCATCACAATGCTAAATGACCCCTGTCATCACAATTCTCCATGGCGCTTGTCATCACTATGCTCCATGTCCCTTGTCATCACAATGATCCATGACCCCTTTCATCACAATGTTCCACTACACGTTTCATCACAATGCTCCATGGCACCTATCATCACAATCATAAATGACCCCTGTCATCAAAATGCTCAATGACCCTTGTCAACACAAGGCTTCATGCCCGTGTCATCAAAATGCTCCATGGTCCGTGTCATCCCAATGCTCCATGACTCCTCTCATCAGAATTCTCCATGAACTCTTTCATCACAATGCTCCGTGACCACTTTCACCAAAACGATCCATGACCAGTTTCATCACAATGCTCCATGATCGCTATCATCACAATGATCCATGACACATTTCATCACAATGCTCCAATACCCCTTTCATCACAATGCTCCATGGCGCCTGTCATCACAATGCCCCATGTTCCCTGTCATCACAATGCTCCATGAACACGTCATCACAATGCCCCATGGCCCTTTTCATCACAATGCTCCATAACCCCTGTCAACACAATGCCCCATGACCCCTGACATCACAAGCCTCCATAGCACTTCTCATCCCATTGCTCCATGCCCTTGTCATCACAATGCTCCATGAACACTGTCATCACAATGCCCTATGAACAGTGTCATCACAGTGCTCCTTGGCTGTTGTCATGAAAATGCTCCATAACCCCTGTCATCACAGTGAACCATGGCCCTTGTCATCACAATGCTCCATGACCCCTTTCATCACAATAAGCCATGACCAATTTCATCACAATGCTCGGTGATCGCTATCATCCAAATGATCCATGACCCCTTTCATCAAAATGCTCCCTGACACATTTCATCACAATGCTCCATGAACACTTTCATTACAGAGCTCCATGATTGCTATCATCACAATGACCCATCACCCCTTTCATCACAGTGTTCCAGTACCATTTTCATCACAATGCTCCACGACACCTATCATCACAATGCTCCATGACCCTTATCATCACAATGCTCTATGGCCCTTGTCATCACAATGATCCATGGCCACTGTCATCACAATGCTCCATGACCACATTCATCACAATGCTCCATGACCCGTTTCATCACAATGCTAAATGGCCCTTGTCATCACAATGCTGCATGACCCCTGTCATCACAATGCTCCATGGCCCATGCCATCACAATGCTCCATGAACACTGTCATCACAATGCCCTATGACCAGTGTCATCACAGTGCTCCTTGGCTGTTGTCATGAAAATGCTCCATAATCCCTGTCATCACAGTGAACCATGGCCCTGGTCATCACAATGCTCCATGACCACTTTCATCACAATAAGCCATGACCACATTCATCACAATGCTCCATGACCCATTTCATCACAATGCTAAATTTCCCTTGTCATCACAATGCTCCATGGCGCTGGTCATCACAATGCTGCATGACTCCTGTCATCACACTGTCCTAAGACCCTGTCATCACAATGCTCCATGACCCTGTCATCACAAGGCTCCATGGCCCTTGACATCACAATTCTCCATGACACCTGACAACACAATGCTCCAGTACGCCTTTCATCACAATGCTCCAGGCCCCCTGTCATCACAATGCACCATGATCCCTTTCATGACAATAATCAATGGCCCCTTTCATCACAATGCTCCAGTATGCCTTTCATCACAATACTCGATGCCACCTGTCATCACAATGCCCCATAACCCCTGTCAGCAATATATTCCATGCCACCTGTAGTCATAATGCTCCATAACCGCTGTCATCACAATGCTCCATGAACCTTGTCATCACAATGCTCCATGGCGTTTTTCATCACAATGATCCATGCCCCCTTTCATCGCAATTCTTCAAGACAACTTTCATCACAATGCTCCATGACCACTTTCATCACAATGCTCCTTGGCCCGTTTCATCGCAATGCTCCATGACACCTTTCATCCCAATGCTCCATGGCTCCTGACATCACAATGTTCCATAACCCCTTTCATCACAATGCTCCATGACCCCTGTCAAAACAATGCTCCATAACCCCTTTCATCACAATGCTCCTTGACCCATGTCAACACAATGGTCCAGGACCCCTTTCATCACAATGCTCCGTGGCACTTGTCATCACAATGCTCCAAGGCCCCTCTCATCACAATGCCCCATGACCCTTCTCATCACAATACTCAACGGCACTTGTTATAACAATGCTCCATAATCCCTATCATCACAATGCTCTATTACACCCCTTTCATCACAATTGTCCATGCCTTCAGTCATCACAATGTTCCACAACACGTGATATCACAATGCCTCATGACACCTATCATCACAATGCACCATGGCCCTTGTCATCACAATGCTCCATGACCCTGGTCATCACAACGCTCCATGATAACTTTCATCATACTAATCCATGACTCCTTCCATCAAAATGCTACAGTATGCCTTTCATCACAATGTTCAATGACCCTTGTCATCACAATGCTCCATGGCCCTTGTCATCACAATGCTCTATGACGCCTTTCATCACAATGCAACAGTATCCCTTTCATCACAATTCTCCAGGCCCTCTGTCACCACAATGCTCCATAACCCCTGACATCACAATGGCCAACGACAACTGTCATCACAATTCACCATGGATCTTGTCATCAAAATGCTCCATGCTCGTGTCATCACAATGCTCCAAGACCCGTGTCATCACAATGCTCCACGGCCGGTCTCATCACAATGCTCCATGACCCCTGTCATCAAAATTCTCCATGAACTTTCATCACAGTGCTCCATGAACACATTCATCACAATGCTCCATGATCCCTTTCATCACAATGCTCTAGGACCACCATCATCACAATGCTCCATGATCGCTATCATCACAATGATCCATGACCCCTTTCATAACTATGCTCCAGTACCCCCTTTCATCACAATGCTCCATGATTCCTGTCATCACAATGCGCCAGGACCCATGTCATCACAATGCTCTATGACCCTTGTCATCACAATGTTCCATGGCCCTTGTCATCACAATGCTCCATGCCCACTGCCATCACAATGCTCCATGACCACATTCATCACAATGCTGCATGACCCGTTTCACCACAATGCTAAGTGGCCCTTGTCATCACAATGCTCCATGGTGCTTGTCATCACAATGCTCCATGCCCCCATCATCACAATGCCCCATGAACCCTGTCATGACAAGGATCCATGGTCTTTGACATCACAGTGCTCCATGACACCTGTCATCACAATGGTCGATGATTCGTTTCATCACAATGCTCCCTGACCCCTGTCATCACAGTGTTCCATGACCCCTTGCATCACAACGCTCCATGACCAATTTTATCACAACGCTCCATGACTCCTATCATCACAATGCTCTATGGCCCTTGTCATCACAATGCTCAATGCCCACTGTCATCACAATGCTCCATGAGCACATTCATCACAATACTCCATGACCCGTTTCATCACAATGCTAAATGGCCCTTGTCATCACAATGTTCTTCAGTGCTTGTCATCACAATGCTGCATGACCCCTGTCATCACAATGCTCCATGGCCCTTGCCATCACAATGCTCCTTGAACGCTGTCATCACAATGCCCTATGACCAGTATCATCACAGGGCTCCTTGGCTGTTGTCATGAAAATGCTCCATAACCCCTGTCATCACAGTGAACCATGGCCCTTGTCATCACAATGCTCCCTGACCCATTTCATCACAATGCTCCATGACCACTTTCATTACAGAGCTCCATGATCGCTATCATCACAATGATCCATCACCCCTTTCATCACAGTGTTCCAGTACCATTTTCATCACAATGATCCAAGACCACTATCACCACAATGCTCCATGACACTTATTTTCACTATGCTCTATGACCCTTCTCATCACAATGCTCCATGGCCACTGTCATCACAATGATCCATGACCACGTTCATCACAATGCTCCATGACCCGTTTCATCAAAATGCTAAATTTCCCTTGTCATCACAATGCTCCATGGCGCTTGTCATCACAATGCTGCATGACTCCTGTCACCACACTGCCCTATGACCCCTGTCATCACAAGGCTCCATGGCCCTTGTCATCACAATGTTCCATAACACCTGTCATCACAATCCTCTATGCCCTTGTCATGACAATGCTCCATGACCCCTGTCATCACAAGGCTCCATGGCCCTTGACATCACAATTCCCCATGACACCTGACAACACAATGCTCCAGTACGCCTTTCATCACAATGCTCCAGGCCTCCTGCCATCACAATGCACCATGATCCCTTTCATGACAATAATCCATGACCCCTTTCATCACAAAGCTCCAGTATGCCTTTCAGCACAATGTTCAATGACACTTGTCATCACAATGCTCCACGGCCCTTGTCATCACAATGCTCCATGGCACTTGTCATCACAATGCTCTATGACGCCTTTCATCACAATGCACCAGTACCCCTTTCATCACAATTCTCTAGGCCCTCTGTCACCACAATGCTCCATAACCCCTGACATCACAATGGCCAATGACACCTGTCATCACAATTCACCATGGATCTTGTCATCAAAATGCTCCATGCTCGTGTCATCACAATGCTCCAAGACCCGTGTAACCACAATGCTCCATGGCCGGTCTCATCACAATGCTCCATGACCCCTGTCATCAAAATTCTCCATGAACTTTCATCACAGTGCTCCATGAACACATTCATCACAATGCTCCATGATCCCTTTCATCACAATGCTCTAGCACCACCATCATCACAATGATCCATGAATCATTTCATCACAATGCTCCAGTACCCCTTCCATCAAAATGCTCCATGGCCCTTGTCATCACAATGCTCCGTGACCCCTGTCATCATAATGCTCCATAACCCCAGTCATCACAATGCTCCATGACCCCTATCATCACAATGCTCCATGATAAATTTCATCGCAATCCTCCATGACACATTTCATCAGAATACTCCATGACCCCTCTCATCACAATGCTCCATGACAAATTTCATCACAATGCTCCATGACCCCTCTCATCACAATGCTCCATGACTCTTGTCATCTCAATTCTCCATCGCCCTTGTCATCAAAATGCTCCATGCACCCTGTTATCACAATGATTCATTACCAACTGCATCACAATGATTCATGATCCCTTTCGTCACAATGCTCCTTTGCCCGTGTCATCACAATGCTCCATGAACCTTGTCATCACAATGCTCTGTGGCCCTTGTGATCGCAAAGCTCCATGTCTCCTTTCATCACAATGCTCTTTAGCCCGTGACATCACAATACTCCATGAAGCTTGTCAACACAATACTCCATGGCCCGTGTCATCAAAATGCTCCATGACTCCTGTCATCACAATGCTCCAGGAACCCTGTCATTACAATGCTCCAGGACCCCTCTCATCAGAATGCTCCATGACCCCTCTATTCACAATGCTCCATGCTGTATTCTTCACCAGGCTCCATGCCCTTGTCATCACAATGCTCCATGACTCCTGTCATCCCAGTGCTCCTGAACCCCTGTCATCACAATGTTCCATTGCCCTTGTCATCACAATGCCCCATGACCCCTGACATCACAATTCTCCATGGTACTTGTAATCACAATGCTCCATGCCCGTGGCATCACAATGCTCCATGACTTTGTCATCACAATCTTTCATGGCCTTTGTCATCACAATGTTCCTTGACACTTGTCATCACAATGGCCCATGCCCCCTGTCTTCACAATGCTACATCGCAATTGTCATCACAATGCTCCAGGGCCCCTGTCATCACAATGCTCCATGACCGTTGTCATCACAATGCTCCATGGCCCCTGTCATCACCATGTTCCATGACACTGGTCATCACAAAGCTCCATGACACCTGTCATCACATTGCTCCATTATCAATTTCATCACAATCCTCCATGACCCCTTTCATCCCAATGCTCCAGTATGCCTTTCATCCCACTGCTCCCTGCCCCCTGTCATCACAATGCCCCATCACCCCTGTCATCACAATGTTCCATGGCCCTTGTCATCACAGTACTCCATGAACCTTATCATCACAAAGATCCATGACCCTTGTGATCACAATGCTCCATGCCCCCTGTCATCACAATGGTTCATGACCACTTTCATCACAATGCTCCATGACCCCTCCCATCACAATGCTCTTTGGCCCGTGGCATCACAATGCCCCATGACCCTTGTCACCACAATGCTCCATGGCCCGTGTCATCACAGTACTCCATGACCCCTTACATCACAATGGTCCATGACCCATTTCATTACAAGGCTCCATGACCCCTTTCATCACAGTGCTCCTGTACCCCTTTCATCACAATGCGCCATGAATCCTATCATCACAATGGTCCATTTACCGTTCTCATCACAATGCTCCATGGCCCTTGTCATCACAATGCTCCATGACCACTTTCAACACAATGCTCCATGATCGTTATCATCACAATGATCCATGAACCATTTCATCACAATGCTCCAGTACCCCTTCCATCAAAATGCTCCATGGCCCTTGTCATCACAATGCTCCGAGACCCCTGTCATCATAATGCTCCATAACCCCAGTCATCACAAAGCTCCACGACCCCTATCATCACAGTGCTCCATGACAAATTTCATCACAATCCTCCGTGACACATTTCATCAGAATACTCCATGACCCCTCCATCACAATGCTCCGTGGCACTTGTCATCACAATGCTCCATAACCCCTGTCATCACAGTGAACCATGGCCCTTGTCATCACAATGCTCCATGACCCCTTTCATCACAATAAGCCATGACCAATTTCATCACAATGCTCGGTGATCGCTATCATCCAATGGATCCATGACCCCTTTCATCACAATGCTCCCTGACCCATTTCATCACAATGCTCCATGACCACTTTCATTACAGAGTCCATGATCGCTATCATCACAATGATCCATCACCCCTTTCATCACAGTGTTCCACTACCATTTTCATCACAATGCTCCACGACACCTATCATCACAATACTCCATGACCCTTATCATCACAATGCTCTATGGCCCTTGTCATCACAATGATCCATGGCCACTGTCATCACAATGCTCCATGACCCGTTTCATCACAATGCTAAATTTCCCTTGTCATCACAATGCTCCATGGCGCTTGTCATCACAATGCTGCATGACGCCTGTCATCACACTGCCCTATGACCCTGTCATCACAAGGCTCCATGGCCCTTGTCATCACAATGCTCCATAACACCTGTCATCACAATCCTCCATGCCCTTGTCATGACAATACTCCATGACCCCTGTCATCACAAGGCTCCATGGCCCTTGACATCACAATTCTCCATGACACCTGACAACACAATGCTCCAGTACGCCTTTCATCACAATGCTCCAGGCCCCCTGTCATCACAATGCACCAAGATCCCTTTCATGACAATAATCCATGTCCCCTTTCATCACAATGCTCCAGTATGCCTTTCATCACAATACTCGCTGCCCCCTGTCACACAATGCCCCATAACCCCTGTCAGCATTATATTCCATGCCCCCTGTAGTCACAATGCTCCATAACCGCTGTCATCACAATGCTCCATAACCGCTCTCATCACAATGCTCTATGACCCTTGTCATCACAATGCTCCATGGCGTTTTTCGTCACAATGCTTGCTCCATGCCCCCTGTCATCGCAATTCTTCAAGACAACTTTCATCACAATGCTCCATGACCACTTTCATCACAATGCTCCTTGGCCCATTTCATCGCAATGCTCCATGACTCCTTTCATCACAATGCTCCATGGCCTCTGACATCACAATGCTCCATAACCCCTGTCATCACAATGCTCCATGACCCCCGTCAAAACAATGCTCCATAACCCCTTTCATCACAATGCTCCTTGACCCATGTCAACACAATGGTCCAGGACCCCTTTCATCACAATGCTCCGTGGCACTTGTCATCACAATGCTCCATGGCCCCTCTCATCACAATGCCCCATGACCCTTCTCATCACAATACTCAACGGCACTTGTTATAACAATGCTCCATAATCCCTATCATCACAATGCTCTATTACCCCCCTTTCATCACAATTGTCCATGCCTTCAGTCATCACAATGTTCCACAACACGTGATATCACAATGCCTCATGTCACCTATCATCACAATGCACCATGGCCCTTGTCATCACAATGCTCCGAGACCCCTGTCATCATAATGCGCCATAACCCCAGTCATCACAAAGCTCCTCGACCCCTATCATCACAGTGCTCCATGACAAATTTCATCACAATCCTCCGTGACACATTTCATCAGAATACTCCATGACCCCTCTCATCACAATGCTCCGTGGCACTTGTCATCACAATGCCTCATGACCCTTCTCATCACAATGCTCAACGGCACTTGTTATAACAATGCTCCATGATCCCTATCATCACAATGCTACATTATCCCCCTTTCATCACAATTGTCCATGCCTTCAGTCATCACAAAGTTCCATAACACGTGATATCACAATGCCTCATGTCACCTATCATCACAATGCACCATGGCCCTTGTCATCACAATGCTCCATGACCCTGGTCATCACAACGCTCCATGATACCTTTCATCATAATAATCCATGACTCCTTCCATCACAATGCTACAGTATGCCTTTCATCACAATGTTCAATGACACTTGTCATCACAATGCTCCATGGCCCTTGTCATCACAATGCTCCATAACCCCAGTCATCACAAAGCTCCACGACCCCTATCATCACAATGCTCCATGACAAATTTCATCACAATCCTCGGTGACACATTTTATCAGAATACTCCATGACCCCTCTCATCACAATGCTCCGTGGCACTTGTCATCACAAAGCTCCATGGCCCCTGTCATCACAATGCCCCATGACCCTTCTCAGCACAATGCTCAACGGCACTTGTTATAACAATGCTCCATGATCCCTATCATCACAATGCTCCATTACCCCCCTTTCATCACAATTGTCCATGCCTTCAGTCATCACAATGTTCCATAACACGTGATATCACAATGCCTCATGTCTCCTATCATCACAATGCACCATGGCCCTTGTCATCACAATGCTCCATGACCCTGGTCATCACAACGCTCCATGATACCTTTCATCATAATAATCCATGACTCCTTCCATCATAATGCTACAGTGTGCCTTTCATCACAATGTTCAATAACCCTTGTCATCACAATGCTCCATGGCCCTTGTCATCACAATGCTCCATGGCCCTTGTCATCACAATGCTCTATGATGCCTTTCATCACAATGCACCAGTACCCCTTTCATCACAATTCTCCAGGCCCTCTGTCACCACAATGCTCCATAACCCCTGACATCACAATGGCCAACGACACCTGTCATCACAATTCACCATGGATCTTCTCATCAAAATGCTCCATGCTCGTGTCATCACAATGCTCCAAGACCCGTGTCATCACAATGCTCCATGGCCGGTCTCATCACAATGTTCCATGACCCCTGTCATCAAAATTCTCCATGACCCCTGTCATCAAAATTCTCCATGAAATTTCATCACAGTGCTCCATGAACACATTCATCACAATGCTCCATGATCCCTTTCATCACAATGCTCTAGGACCACCATCATCACAATGCTCCATGATCGCTATCATCACAATGATCCATGACCCCTTTCATAACGATGCTCCAGTTCCCCCTATCATCACAATGCTCCATGGTTCCTGTCATCACAATGCTCCATGGCCCCTGTCATCAAAATTCTCCATGAACTTTCATCACAGTGCTCCATGAACACATTCATCACAATGCTCCATGATCCCTTTCATCACAATGCTCTAGGACCACCATCATCACAATGCTCCATGATCGCTATCATCATAATGATCCATGACCCCTTTCATAACGATGCTCCAGTACCCCCTTTCATCACAATGCTCCATGGTTCCTGTCATCACAATGCGCCAGGACCCATGTCATCACAATGCTCTATGACCCTTGTCATCACAATGTTCCATGGCCCTTGTCATCACAATGCTCCATGCCCACTGCCATCACAATGCTTCATTACCACATTCATCACAGTGCTCCATGACACGTTTCATCACAATATTAAATGGCCCTTGTCATCACAATGCCCCATGCCACCCGTCATCACATTGCCTCAGGACCACATTCATCACAATGCTCCATGATCCCTTTCATCACAATGCTCTAGGACCACCATCATCACAATGCTCCATGATCGCTATCATCACAATGATCCATGACCCCTTTCATAACGATGCTCCAGTACCCCCTTTCATCACAATGCTCCATGGTTCCTGTCATCACAATGCTCCATGGCCCCTGTCATCAAAATTCTCCATGAACTTTCATCACAGTGCTCCATGAACACATTCATCACAATGCTCCATGATCCCTTTCATCACAATGCTCTAGGACCACCATCATCACAATGCTCCATGATCGCTATCATCACAATGATCCATGACCCCTTTCATCACAATGCTCCATGGTTCCTGTCATCACAATGCGCCAGGACCCATGTCATCACAATGCTCTATGACCCTTGTCATCACAATGTTCCATGGCCCTTGTCATCACAATGCTCCATGCCCACTGCCATCACAATGCTTCATTACCACATTCATCACAGTGCTCCATGACACGTTTCATCACAATATTAAATGGCCCTTGTCATCACAATGACCCATGCCAACGTTCATCACATTGCCTCAGGACCACATTCATCACAATGCTCCAGGACCCGTTTCATCACGATGCTAAATGACCCCTGTCATCACAATTCTCCATGGCGCTTGTCATCACTATGCTCCATGTCCCTTGTCATCACAATGATCCATGACCCCTTTCATCACAATGTTCCACTACACGTTTCATCACAATGCTCCATGGCACCTATCATCACAATCATAAATGACCCCTGTCATCAAAATGCTCAATGACCCTTGTCAACACAAGGCTTCATGCCCGTGTCATCAAAATGCTCCATGGTCCGTGTCATCCCAATGCTCCATGACTCCTGTCATCAGAATTCTCCATGAACTCTTTCATCACAATGCTCCATGACCACTTTCATCAAAACGATCCATGACCAGTTTCATCACAATGCTCCATGATCGCTATCATCACAATGATCCATGACACATTTCATCACAATGCTCCAATACCCCTTTCATCACAATGCTCCATGGCGCCTGTCATCACAATGCCCCATGTTCCCTGTCATCACAATGCTCCATGAACACGTCATCACAATGCCCCATGGCCCTTTTCATCACAATGCTCCATAACCCTTGTCAACACAATGCCCCATGACCCCTGACATCACAAGCCTCCATAGCACTTCTCACCCCATTGCTCCATGCCCTTGTCATCACAATGCTCCATGAACACTGTCATCACAATGCCCTATGACCAGTGTCATCACAGTGCTCCTTGGCTGTTGTCATGAAAATGCTCCATAACCCCTGTCATCACAGTGAACCATGGCCCTTGTCATCACAATGCTCCATGACCACTTTCATCACAATAAGCCATGACCAATTTCATCACAATGCTCGGTGATCGCTATCATCCAAATGATCCATGACCCCTTTCATCACAATGCTCCCTGACCCATTTCATCACAATGCTCCATGACCACTTTCATTACAGTGTCCATGATCGCTATCATCACAATGATCCACCCTTTCATCACAGTGTTCCACTACCATTTTCATCACAATGCTCCACGACACCTATCATCACAATACTCCATGACCCTTATCATCACAATGCTCTATGGCCCTTGTCATCACAATGATCCATGGCCACTGTCATCACAATGCTCCATGACCACCTTCATCACAATGCTCCATGACCCGTTTCATCACAATGCTAAATTTCCCTTGTCATCACAATGCTCCATGGCGCTTGTCATCACAATGCTGCATGACTCCTGTCATCACACTGCCCTATGACCCTGTCATCACAAGGCTCCATGGCCCTTGTCATCACAATGCTCCATAACACCTGTCATCACAATCCTCCATGCCCTTGTCATGACAATGCTCCATGACCCCTGTCATCACAAGGCTCCATGGCTCTTGACATCACAATTCTCCATGACACCTGACAACACAATGCTCCAGTACGCCTTTCATCACAATGCTCCAGGCCCCATGTCATCACAATGCACCAAGATCCCTTTCATGACAATAATCCATGTCCCCTTTCATCACAATGCTCCAGTATGCCTTTCATCACAATACTCGCTGCCCCCTGTCATCACAATGCCCCATAACCCCTGTCAGCATTATATTCCATGCCCCCTGTAGTCACAATGCTCCATAACCGCTGTCATCACAATGCTCCATGATCCTTGTCATCACAATGCTCCATGGCGTTTTTCATCACAATGCTCCATGCCCCCTCTCATCGCAATTCTTCAAGACAACTTTCATCACAATGCTCCATGACCACTTTCATCACAATGCTCCTTGGCCCGTTTCATCGCAATGCTCCATGACTCCTTTCATCACAATGCTCCATGGCCTCTGACATCACAATGCTCCATAACCCCTGTCATCACAATGCTCCATGACCCCTGTCAAAACAATGCTCCATAACCCCTGTCATCACAATGCTCCTTGACCCATGTCAACACAATGGTCCAGGACCCCTTTCATCCCAATGCTCCTTGGCACGTGTCATCACAATGCTCCATGAACTGTATCATCACAATGCACCATGACCCCTGTCATAACAGTGCACCATGACCTCTGTCATCACAATGCTCCATGATCCCTTTCATCACAATGCTCCATGAGCACTGTCATCACCATTCTCCATGACCGCTTTCATCACAATGCTCCATGATCGCTATCATCACAATGATCCATGAACCATTTCATCACAATGCTCCAGTACCCCTTCCATCAAAATGCTCCATGGCCCTTGTCATCACAATGCTCCGAGACCCCTGTCATCATAATGCTCCATAACCCCAGTCATCACAAAGCACCACGACCCCTATCATCACAGTGCTCCATGACAAATTTCATCACAATCCTCCGTGACACATTTCATCAGAATACTCCATGACCCCTCTCATCACAATGCTCCGTGGCACATGTCATCACAATGCTCCATGGCCCCTGTCATCACAATGCCCCATGACCCTTCTCATCACAATCCTCAACAGCACTTGTTATAACAATGCTCCATGATCCCTATCATCACAATGCTCCATTAACCCCCTTTCATCACAATTGTACATGCCTTCAGTCATCACAATGTTCCATAACACGTGATATCACAATGCCTCATGTCAACTATCATCACAATGCACCATGGCCCTTGTCATCACAATGCTCCATGACCCTGGTCATCACAACCCTCCATGAAACCTTTCATCATAATAATCCATGACTCCTTCCATCACAATGCTACAGTATGCCTTTCATCACAATGTTCAATGATCCTTGTCATCACAATGCTCCATGGCCCTTGTCATCACAATGCTCCATGGCCCTTGGCATCACAATGCTCTATGACGCCTTTCATCACAATGCACCTGTACCCCTTTCATCACAATTCTCCAGGCCCTCTGTCACCACAATGCTCCATAACCCCTGACATCACAATGGCCAACGACACCTGTCATCACAATTCACCATGGATCTTGTCATCAAAATGCTCCATGCTCGTGTCATCACAATGCTCCAAGACCCGTGTCATCACAATGCTCCATGGCCGGTCTCATCACAATGCTCCATGACCCCTGTCATCAAAATTCTCCATGACCCCTGTCATCAAAATTCTCCATGAACTTTCATCACAGTGCTCCATGAACACATTCATCACAATGTTCCATGATCCCTTTCATCACAATGCTCTAGGACCACCATCATCACAATGCTCCATGATCGCTATCATCACAATGATCCATGACCCCTTTCATAACGATGCTCCAGTTCCCCCTTTCATCACAATGCTCCATGGTTCCTGTCATCACAATGCTCCATGGCCCCTGTCATCAAAATTCTCCATGAACTTTCATCACAGTGCTCCATGAACACATTCATCACAATGCTCCATGATCCCTTTCATCACAATGCTCTAGGACCACCATCATCACAATGCTCTAGGACCACCTTCATCACAATGCTCCATGATCGCTATCATCATAATGATCCATGACCCCTTTCATAACGATGCTCCAGTACCCCCTTTCATCACAATGCTCCATGGTTCCTGTCATCACAATGCGCCAGGACCCATGTCATCACAATGCTCTATGACCCTTTTCATCACAATCTTCCATGGCCCTTGTCATCACAATGCTCCATGCCCACTGCCATCACAATGCTTCATTACCACATTCATCACAGTGCTCCATGACACGTTTCATCACAATATTAAATGGTCCTTGTCATCACAATGCCCCATGCCAACCGTCATCACATTGCCTCAGGACCACATTCATCACAAAGCTCCATGATACCTTTCATCACAATGCTCTAGGACCACCATCATCACAATGCTCCATGATCGCTATCATCACAATGATCCATGACCCCTTTCATAACGATGCTCCAGTACCCCCTTTCATCACAATGCTCCATGGTTCCTGTCATCACAATGCTCCATGGCCCCTGTCATCAGAATTCTCCATGAACTTTCATCACAGTGCTCCATGAACACATTCATCACAATGCTCCATGATCCCTTTCATCACAATGCTCTAGGACCACCATCATCACAATGCTCCATGATCGCTATCATCACAATGATCCATGACCCCTTTCATAACGATGCTCCAGTACCCCCTTTCATCACAATGCTCCATGGTTCCTGTCATCACAATGCGCCAGGACCCATGTCATCACAATGTTCTATGACCCTTGTCATCACAATGTTCCATGGCCCTTGTCATCACAATGCTCCATGCCCACTGCCATCACAATGCTTCATTACCACATTCATCACAGTGCTCCATGACACGTTTCATCACAATATTAAATGGCCCTTGTCATCACAATGACCCATGCCAACGTTCATCACATTGCCTCAGGACCACATTCATCACAATGCTCCAGGACCCGTTTCATCACGATGCTAAATGACCCCTGTCATCACAATTCTCCATGGCGCTTGTCATCACTATGCTCCATGTCCCTTGTCATCACAATGATCCATGACCCCTTTCATCACAATGTTCCACTACACGTTTCATCACAATGCTCCATGGCACCTATCATCACAATCATAAATGACCCCTGTCATCAAAATGCTCAATGACCCTTGTCAACACAAGGCTTCATGCCCATGTCATCAAAATGCTCCATGGTCCGTGTCATCCCAATGCTCCATGACTCCTGTCATCAGAATTCTCCATGAACTCTTTCATCACAATGCTCCATGACCACTTTCATCAAAACGATCCATGACCAGTTTCATCACAATGCTCCATGATCGCTATCATCACAATGATCCATGACACATTTCATCACAATGCTGCAATACCCCTTTCATCACAATGCTCCATGGCGCCTGTCATCACAATGCCCCATGTTCCCTGTCATGACAATGCTCCATGAACACGTCATCACAATGCCCCATGGCCCTTTTCATCACAATGCTCCATAACCCCTGTCAACACAATGCCCCATGACCCCTGACATCACAAGCCTCCATAGCACTTCTCACCCCATTGCTCCATGCCCTTGTCATCACAATGCTCCATGAACACTGTCATCACAATGCCCTATGACCAGTGTCATCACAGTGCTCCTTGGCTGTTGTCATGAAAATGCTCCATAACCCCTGTCATCACAGTGAACCATGGCCCTTGTCATCACAATGCTCCATGACCCCTTTCATCACAATAAGCCATGACCAATTTCATCACAATGCTCGGTGATCGCTATCATCCAAATGATCCATGACCCCTTTCATCACAATGCTCCCTGACCCATTTCATCACAATGCTCCATGACCACTTTCATTACAGAGTCCATGATCGCTATCATCACAATGATCCATCACCCCTTTCATCACAGTGTTCCACTACCATTTTCATCACAATGCTCCACGACACCTATCATCACAATACTCCATGACCCTTATCATCACAATGCTCTATGGCCCTTGTCATCACAATGATCCATGGCCACTGTCATCACAATGCTCCATGACCACCTTCATCACAATGCTCCATGACCCGTTTCATCACAATGCTAAATTTCCCTTGTCATCACAATGCTCCATGGCGCTTGTCATCACAATGCTGCATGACTCCTGTCATCACACTGCCCTATGACCCTGTCATCACAAGGCTCCATGGCCCTTGTCATCACAATGCTCCATAACATCTGTCATCACAATCCTCCATGCCCTTGTCATGACAATGCTCCATGACCCCTGTCATCACAAGGCTCCATGGCCCTTGACATCACAATTCTCCATGACACCTGACAACACAATGCTCCAGTACACCTTTCATCACAATGCTCCAGGCCCCCTGTCATCACAATGCACCAAGATCCCTTTCATGACAATAATCCATGTCCCCTTTCATCACAATGCTCCAGTATGCCATTCATCACAATACTCGCTGCCCCCTGTCATCACAATGCCCCATAACCCCTGTCAGCATTATATTCCATGCCCCCTGTAGTCACAATGCTCCATAACCGCTGTCATCACAATGCTCCATGATCCTTGTCATCACAATGCTCCATGGCGTTTTTCATCACAATGCTCCATGCCCCCTGTCATCGCAATTCTTCAAGACAACTTTCATCACAATGCTCCATGACCACTTTCATCACAATGCTCCTTGGCCCGTTTCATCGCAATGCTCCATGACTCCTTTCATCACAATGCTCCATGGCCTCTGACATCACAATGCTCCATAACCCCTGTCATCACAATGCTCCATGACCCCTGTCAAAACAATGCTCCATAACCCCTGTCATCACAATGCTCCTTGACCCATGTCAACACAATGGTCCAGGACCCCTTTCATCCCAATGCTCCTTGGCACGTGTCATCACAATGCTCCATGAACTGTATCATCACAATGCACCATGACCCCTGTCATAACAGTGCACCATGACCTCTGTCATCACAATGCTCCATGATCCCTTTCATCACAATGCTCCATGAGCACTGTCATCACCATTCTCCATGACCGCTTTCATCACAATGCTCCATGATCGCTATCATCACAATGATCCATGAACCATTTCATCACAATGCTCCAGTACCCCTTCCATCAAAATGCTCCATGGCCCTTGTCATCACAATGCTCCGAGACCCCTGTCATCATAATGCTCCATAACCCCAGTCATCACAAAGCACCACGACCCCTATCATCACAGTGCTCCATGACAAATTTCATCACAATCCTCCGTGACACATTTCATCAGAATACTCCATGACCCCTCTCATCACAATGCTCCGTGGCACATGTCATCACAATGCTCCATGGCCCCTGTCATCACAATGCCCCATGACCCTTCTCATCACAATCCTCAACAGCACTTGTTATAACAATGCTCCATGATCCCTATCATCACAATGCTCCATTAACCCCCTTTCATCACAATTGTACATGCCTTCAGTCATCACAATGTTCCCTAACACGTGATATCACAATGCCTCATGTCACCTATCATCACAATGCACCATGGCCCTTGTCATCACAATGCTCCATGACCCTGGTCATCACAACGCTCCATGAAACCTTTCATCATAATAATCCATGACTCCTTCCATCACAATGCTACAGTATGCCTTTCATCACAATGTTCAATGATCCTTGTCATCACAATGCTCCATGGCCCTTGTCATCACAATGCTCCATGGCCCTTGGCATCACAATGCTCTATGACGCCTTTCATCACAATGCACCTGTACCCCTTTCATCACAATTCTCCAGGCCCTCTGTCACCACAATGCTCCATAACCCCTGACATCACAATGGCCAACGACACCTGTCATCACAATTCACCATGGATCTTGTCATCAAAATGCTCCATGCTCGTGTCATCACAATGCTCCAAGACCCGTGTCATCACAATGCTCCATGGCCGGTCTCATCACAATGCTCCATGACCCCTGTCATCAAAATTCTCCATGACCCCTGTCATCAAAATTCTCCATGAACTTTCATCACAGTGCTCCATGAACACATTCATCACAATGTTCCATGATCCCTTTCATCACAATGCTCTAGGACCACCATCATCACAATGCTCCATGATCGCTATCATCATAATGATCCATGACCCCTTTCATAACGATGCTCCAGTTCCCCCTTTCATCACAATGCTCCATGGTTCCTGTCATCACAATGCTCCATGGCCCCTGTCATCAAAATTCTCCATGAACTTTCATCACAGTGCTCCATGAACACATTCATCACAATGCTCCATGATCCCTTTCATCACAATGCTCTAGGACCACCATCATCACAATGCTCTAGGACCACCTTCATCACAATGCTCCATGATCGCTATCATCATAATGATCCATGACCCCTTTCATAACGATGCTCCAGTACCCCCTTTCATCACAATGCTCCATGGTTCCTGTCATCACAATGCGCCAGGACCCATGTCATCACAATGCTCTATGACCCTTGTCATCACAATCTTCCATGGCCCTTGTCATCACAATGCTCCATGCCCACAGCCATCACAATGCTTCATTACCACATTCATCACAGTGCTCCATGACACGTTTCATCACAATATTAAATGGTCCTTGTCATCACAATGCCCCATGCCAACCGTCATCACATTGCCTCAGGACCACATTCATCACAAAGCTCCATGATACCTTTCATCACAATGCTCTAGGACCACCATCATCACAATGCTCCATGATCGCTATCATCACAATGATCCATGACCCCTTTCATAACGATGCTCCAGTACCCCCTTTCATCACAATGCTCCATGGTTCCTGTCATCACAATGCTCCATGGCCCCTGTCATCAGAATTCTCCATGAACTTTCATCACAGTGCTCCATGAACACATTCATCACAATGCTCCATGATCCCTTTCATCACAATGCTCTAGGACCACCATCATCACAATGCTCCATGATCGCTATCATCACAATGATCCATGACCCCTTTCATAACGATGCTCCAGTACCCCCTTTCATCACAATGCTCCATGGTTCCTGTCATCACAATGCTCCATGGCCCCTGTCATCAAAATTCTCCATGAACTTTCATCACAGTGCTCCATGAACACATTCATCACAATGCTCCATGATCCCTTTCATCACAATGCTCTAGGACCACCATCATCACAATGCTCCATGATCGCTATCATCACAATGATCCATGACCCCTTTCATAACGATGCTCCAGTACCCCCTTTCATCACAATGCTCCATGGTTCCTGTCATCACAATGCGCCAGGACCCATGTCATCACAATGCTCTATGACCCTTGTCATCACAATGTTCCATGGCCCTTGTCATCACAATGCTCCATGCCCACTGCCATCACAATGCTTCATTACCACATTCATCACAGTGCTCCATGACACGTTTCATCACAATATTAAATGGCCCTTGTCATCACAATGACCCATGCCAACGTTCATCACATTGCCTCAGGACCACATTCATCACAATGCTCCAGGACCCGTTTCATCACGATGCTAAATGACCCCTGTCATCACAATTCTCCATGGCGCTTGTCATCACTATGCTCCATGTCCCTTGTCATCACAATGATCCATGACCCCTTTCATCACAATGTTCCACTACACGTTTCATCACAATGCTCCATGGCACCTATCATCACAATCATAAATGACCCCTGTCATCAAAATGCTCAATGACCCTTGTCAACACAAGGCTTCATGCCCGTGTCATCAAAATGCTCCATGGTCCGTGTCATCCCAATGCTCCATGACTCCTGTCATCAGAATTCTCCATGAACTCTTTCATCACAATGCTCCATGACCACTTTCATCAAAACGATCCATGACCAGTTTCATCACAATGCTCCATGATCGCTATCATCACAATGATCCATGACACATTTCATCACAATGCTGCAATACCCCTTTCATCACAATGCTCCATGGCGCCTGTCATCACAATGCCCCATGTTCCCTGTCATCACAATGCTCCATGAACACGTCATCACAATGCCCCATGGCCCTTTTCATCACAATGCTCCATAACCCCTGTCAACACAATGCCCCATGACCCCTGACATCACAAGCCTCCATAGCACTTCTCACCCCATTGCTCCATGCCCTTGTCATCACAATGCTCCATGAACACTGTCATCACAATGCCCTATGACCAGTGTCATCACAGTGCTCCTTGGCTGTTGTCATGAAAATGCTCCATAACCCCTGTCATCACAGTGAACCATGGCCCTTGTCATCACAATGCTCCATGACCCCTTTCATCACAATAAGCCATGACCAATTTCATCACAATGCTCGGTGATCGCTATCATCCAAATGATCCATGACCCCTTTCATCACAATGCTCCCTGACCCATTTCATCACAATGCTCCATGACCACTTTCATTACAGAGTCCATGATCGCTATCATCACAATGATCCATCACCCCTTTCATCACAGTGTTCCACTACCATTTTCATCACAATGCTCCACGACACCTATCATCACAATACTCCATGACCCTTATCATCACAATGCTCTATGGCCCTTGTCATCACAATGATCCATGGCCACTGTCATCACAATGCTCCATGACCACCTTCATCACAATGCTCCATGACCCGTTTCATCACAATGCTAAATTTCCCTTGTCATCACAATGCTCCATGGCGCTTGTCATCACAATGCTGCATGACTCCTGTCATCACACTGCCCTATGACCCTGTCATCACAAGGCTCCATGGCCCTTGTCATCACAATGCTCCATAACATCTGTCATCACAATCCTCCATGCCCTTGTCATGACAATGCTCCATGACCCCTGTCATCACAAGGCTCCATGGCCCTTGACATCACAATTCTCCATGACACCTGACAACACAATGCTCCAGTACACCTTTCATCACAATGCTCCAGGCCCCCTGTCATCACAATGCACCAAGATCCCTTTCATGACAATAATCCATGTCCCCTTTCATCACAATGCTCCAGTATGCCATTCATCACAATACTCGCTGCCCCCTGTCATCACAATGCCCCATAACCCCTGTCAGCATTATATTCCATGCCCCCTGTAGTCACAATGCTCCATAACCGCTGTCATCACAATGCTCCATGACCCTTGTCATCACAATGCTCCATGGCGTTTTTCATCACAATGCTCCATGCCCCCTCTCATCGCAATTCTTCAAGACAACTTTCATCACAATGCTCCATGACCACTTTCATCACAATGCTCCTTGGCCCATTTCATCGCAATGCTCCATGACCCCTTTCATCACAATGCTCCATGACCCCTGTCAAAACAATGCTCCATAACCCCTGTCATCACAATGCTCCATGACCCCTGTCAAAACAATGCTCCATAACCCCTGTCATCACAATGCTCCTTGACCCATGTCAACACAATGGTCCAGGACCCCTTTCATCACAATGCTCCTTGGCACGTGTCATCACAATGCTCCATGAACTGTATCATCACAATGCACCATGACCCCTGTCATAACAATGCACCATGACCTCTGTCATCACAATGCTCCATGATCCCTTTCATCACAATGCTCCATGAGCACTGTCATCACCATGCTCCATGACCGCTTTCAACACAATGCTCCATGATCGCTATCATCACAATGATCCATGAACCATTTCATCACAATGCTCCAGTACCCCTTCCATCAAAATGCTCCATGGCCCTTGTCATCACAATGCTCCGAGACCCCTGTCATCACAATGCTCCATAACCCCAGTCATCACAAAGCTCCACGACCCCTAACATCACAATGCTCCATGACAAATTTCATCACAATCCTCCGTGACACATTTCATCAGAATACTCCATGACCCCTCTCATCACAATGCTCCGTGGCACTTGTCATCACAATGCTCCATGGCCCCTGTCATCACAATGCCCCATGACCCTTCTCATCACAATGCTCAACGGCACTTGTTATAACAATGCTCCATGATCCCTATCATCACAATGCTCCATTAATCCCCTTTCATCACAATTGTCCATGCCTTCAGTCATCACAATGTTCCCTAACACGTGATATCACAATGCCTCATGTCACCTATCATCACAATGCACCATGGCCCTTGTCATCACAATGCTCCATGACCCTGGTCATCACAACGCTCCATGATACCTTTCATCATAATAATCCATGACTCCTTCCATCACAATGCTACAGTATGCCTTTCATCACAATGTTCAATGACACTTGTCATCACAATGCTCCATGGCCCTTGTCATCACAATGCTCCATGGCCCTTGTCATCACAATGCTCTATGACGCCTTTCATCACAATGCACCAGTACCCCTTTCATCACAATTCTCCAGGCCCTCTGTCACCACAATGCTCCATAACCCCTGACATCACAATGGCCAACGACACCTGTCATCACAATTCACCATGGATCTTGTCATCAAAATGCTCCATGCTCGTGTCATCACAATGCTCCAAGACCCGTGTCATCACAATGCTCCATGGCCGGTCTCATCACAATGCTCCATGACCCCTGTCATCAAAATTCTCCATGACCCCTGTCATCAAAATTCTCCATGAACTTTCATCACAGTGCTCCATGAACACATTCATCACAATGCTCCATGATCCCTTTCATCACAATGCTCTAGGACCACCATCATCACAATGCTCCATAATCGCTATCATCACAATGATCCATGACCCCTTTCATAACGATGCTCCAGTCCCCCTTTCATCACAATGCTCCATGTTTCCTGTCATCACAATGCTCCATGACCCCTGTCATCAAAATTCTCCATGGCCCCTGTCATCAAAATTCTCCATGAACTTTCATCACAGTGCTCCATGAACACATTCATCACAATGCTCCAAGATCCCTTTCATCACAATGCTCTAGGACCACCATCATCACAATGCTCCATGATCGCTATCATCACAATGATCCATGACCTCTTTCATAACGATGCTCCAGTACCCCCTTTCATCACAATGCTCCATGGTTCCTGTCATTACAATGCGCCAGGACCCATGTCATCACAATGCTCTATGACCCTTTTCATCACCATGTTCCATGGCCCTTGTCATCACAATGCTCCATGCCCACTGCCATCACAATGCTTCATTACCACATTCATCACAGTGCTCCATGACACGTTTCATCACAATGTTAAATGGCCCTTGTCATCGCAATGCCCCATGCCAACCGTCATCACATTGCCTCAGGACCACATTCATCACAATGCTCCAGGACCCGTTTCATCACAATGCTAAATGACCCCTGTCATCACAATTCTCCATGGCGCTTGTCATCACTATGCTCCATGTCCCTTGTCATCACAATGATCCATGACCCCTTTCATCACAATGTTCCACTACACGTTTCATCACAATGCTCCATGGCACCTATCATCACAATCATAAATGACCCCTGTCATCAAAATGCTCAATGACCCTTGTCAACACAAGGCTTCATGCCCGTGTCATCAAAATGCTCCATGGTCCGTGTCATCCCAATGCTCCATGACTCCTCTCATCAGAATTCTCCATGAACTCTTTCATCACAATGCTCCGTGACCACTTTCACCAAAACGATCCATGACCAGTTTCATCACAATGCTCCATGATCGCTATCATCACAAGATCCATGACACATTTCATCACAATGCTCCAATACCCCTTTCATCACAATGCTCCATGGCGCCTGTCATCACAATGCCCCATGTTCCCTGTCATCACAATGCTCCATGAACACGTCATCACAATGCCCCATGGCCCTTTTCATCACAATGCTCCATAACCCCTGTCAACACAATGCCCCATGACCCCTGACATCACAAGCCTCCATAGCACTTCTCATCCCATTGCTCCATGCCCTTGTCATCACAATGCTCCATGAACACTGTCATCACAATGCCCTATGAACAGTGTCATCACAGTGCTCCTTGGCTGTTGTCATGAAAATGCTCCATAACCCCTGTCATCACAGTGAACCATGGCCCTTGTCATCACAATGCTCCATGACCCCTTTCATCACAATAAGCCATGACCAATTTCATCACAATGCTCGGTGATCGCTATCATCCAAATGATCCATGACCCCTTTCATCAAAATGCTCCCTGACACATTTCATCACAATGCTCCATGAACACTTTCATTACAGAGCTCCATGATTGCTATCATCACAATGACCCATCACCCCTTTCATCACAGTGTTCCAGTACCATTTTCATCACAATGCTCCACGACACCTATCATCACAATGCTCCATGACCCTTATCATCACAATGCTCTATGGCCCTTGTCATCACAATGATCCATGGCCACTGTCATCACAATGCTCCATGACCACATTCATCACAATGCTCCATGACCCGTTTCATCACAATGCTAAATGGCCCTTGTCATCACAATGCTGCATGACCCCTGTCATCACAATGCTCCATGGCCCATGCCATCACAATGCTCCATGAACACTGTCATCACAATGCCCTATGACCAGTGTCATCACAGTGCTCCTTGGCTGTTGTCATGAAAATGCTCCATAATCCCTGTCATCACAGTGAACCATGGCCCTGGTCATCACAATGCTCCATGACCACTTTCATCACAATAAGCCATGACCACATTCATCACAATGCTCCATGACCCATTTCATCACAATGCTAAATTTCCCTTGTCATCACAATGCTCCATGGCGCTGGTCATCACAATGCTGCATGACTCCTGTCATCACACTGTCCTAAGACCCTGTCATCACAATGCTCCATGACCCTGTCATCACAAGGCTCCATGGCCCTTGACATCACAATTCTCCATGACACCTGACAACACAATGCTCCAGTACGCCTTTCATCACAATGCTCCAGGCCCCCTGTCATCACAATGCACCATGATCCCTTTCATGACAATAATCAATGGCCCCTTTCATCACAATGCTCCAGTATGCCTTTCATCACAATACTCGATGCCACCTGTCATCACAATGCCCCATAACCCCTGTCAGCAATATATTCCATGCCACCTGTAGTCATAATGCTCCATAACCGCTGTCATCACAATGCTCCATGAACCTTGTCATCACAATGCTCCATGGCGTTTTTCATCACAATGATCCATGCCCCCTTTCATCGCAATTCTTCAAGACAACTTTCATCACAATGCTCCATGACCACTTTCATCACAATGCTCCTTGGCCCGTTTCATCGCAATGCTCCATGACACCTTTCATCCCAATGCTCCATGGCTCCTGACATCACAATGTTCCATAACCCCTTTCATCACAATGCTCCATGACCCCTGTCAAAACAATGCTCCATAACCCCTTTCATCACAATGCTCCTTGACCCATGTCAACACAATGGTCCAGGACCCCTTTCATCACAATGCTCCGTGGCACTTGTCATCACAATGCTCCAAGGCCCCTCTCATCACAATGCCCCATGACCCTTCTCATCACAATACTCAACGGCACTTGTTATAACAATGCTCCATAATCCCTATCATCACAATGCTCTATTACACCCCTTTCATCACAATTGTCCATGCCTTCAGTCATCACAATGTTCCACAACACGTGATATCACAATGCCTCATGACACCTATCATCACAATGCACCATGGCCCTTGTCATCACAATGCTCCATGACCCTGGTCATCACAACGCTCCATGATAACTTTCATCATACTAATCCATGACTCCTTCCATCAAAATGCTACAGTATGCCTTTCATCACAATGTTCAATGACCCTTGTCATCACAATGCTTCATGGCCCTTGTCATCACAATGCTCTATGACGCCTTTCATCACAATGCAACAGTATCCCTTTCATCACAATTCTCCAGGCCCTCTGTCACCACAATGCTCCATAACCCCTGACATCACAATGGCCAACGACAACTGTCATCACAATTCACCATGGATCTTGTCATCAAAATGCTCCATGCTCGTGTCATCACAATGCTCCAAGACCCGTGTCATCACAATGCTCCACGGCCGGTCTCATCACAATGCTCCATGACCCTTGTCATCAAAATTCTCCATGAACTTTCATCACAGTGCTCCATGAACACATTCATCACAATGCTCCATGATCCCTTTCATCACAATGCTCTAGGACCACCATCATCACAATGCTCCATGATCGCTATCATCACAATGATCCATGACCCCTTTCATAACTATGCTCCAGTACCCCCTTTCATCACAATGCTCCATGATTCCTGTCATCACAATGCGCCAGGACCCATGTCATCACAATGCTCTATGACCCTTGTCATCACAATGTTCCATGGCCCTTGTCATCACAATGCTCCATGCCCACTGCCATCACAATGCTCCATGACCACATTCATCACAATGCTGCATGACCCGTTTCACCACAATGCTAAGTGGCCCTTGTCATCACAATGCTCCATGGTGCTTGTCATCACAATGCTCCATGCCCCCATCATCACAATGCCCCATGAACCCTGTCATGACAAGGATCCATGGTCTTTGACATCACAGTGCTCCATGACACCTGACATCACAATGGTCGATGATTCGTTTCATCACAATGCTCCCTGACCCCTGTCATCACAGTGTTCCATGACCCCTTGCATCACAACGCTCCATGACCAATTTTATCACAACGCTCCATGACTCCTATCATCACAATGCTCTATGGCCCTTGTCATCACAATGCTCAATGCCCACTGTCATCACAATGCTCCATGAGCACATTCATCACAATACTCCATGACCCGTTTCATCACAATGCTAAATGGCCCTTGTCATCACAATGTTCTTCAGTGCTTGTCATCACAATGCTGCATGACCCCTGTCATCACAATGCTCCATGGCCCTTGCCATCACAATGCTCCTTGAACGCTGTCATCACAATGCCCTATGACCAGTATCATCACAGGGCTCCTTGGCTGTTGTCATGAAAATGCTCCATAACCCCTGTCATCACAGTGAACCATGGCCCTTGTCATCACAATGCTCCCTGACCCATTTCATCACAATGCTCCATGACCACTTTCATTACAGAGCTCCATGATCGCTATCATCACAATGATCCATCACCCCTTTCATCACAGTGTTCCAGTACCATTTTCATCACAATGATCCAAGACCACTATCACCACAATGCTCCATGACACTTATTTTCACTATGCTCTATGACCCTTCTCATCACAATGCTCCATGGCCACTGTCATCACAATGATCCATGACCACGTTCATCACAATGCTCCATGACCCGTTTCATCAAAATGCTAAATTTCCCTTGTCATCACAATGCTCCATGACGCTTGTCATCACAATGCTGCATGACTCCTGTCACCACACTGCCCTATGACCCCTGTCATCACAAGGCTCCATGGCCCTTGTCATCACAATGTTCCATAACACCTGTCATCACAATCCTCTATGCCCTTGTCATGACAATGCTCCATGACCCCTGTCATCACAAGGCTCCATGGCCCTTGACATCACAATTCCCCATGACACCTGACAACACAATGCTCCAGTACGCCTTTCATCACAATGCTCCAGGCCTCCTGCCATCACAATGCACCATGATCCCTTTCATGACAATAATCCATGACCCCTTTCATCACAAAGCTCCAGTATGCCTTTCAGCACAATGTTCAATGACACTTGTCATCACAATGCTCCACGGCCCTTGTCATCACAATGCTCCATGGCACTTGTCATCACAATGCTCTATGACGCCTTTCATCACAATGCACCAGTACCCCTTTCATCACAATTCTCTAGGCCCTCTGTCACCACAATGCTCCATAACCCCTGACATCACAATGGCCAATGACACCTGTCATCACAATTCACCATGGATCTTGTCATCAAAATGCTCCATGCTCGTGTCATCACAATGCTCCAAGACCCGTGTAACCACAATGCTCCATGGCCGGTCTCATCACAATGCTCCATGACCCCTGTCATCAAAATTCTCCATGAACTTTCATCACAGTGCTCCATGAACACATTCATCACAATGATCCATGATCCCTTTCATCACAATGCTCTAGCACCACCATCATCACAATGATCCATGAATCATTTCATCACAATGCTCCAGTACCCCTTCCATCAAAATGCTCCATGGCCCTTGTCATCACAATGCTCCGTGACCCCTGTCATCATAATGCTCCATAACCCCAGTCATCACAATGCTCCATGACCCCTATCATCACAATGCTCCATGATAAATTTCATCGCAATCCTCCATGACACATTTCATCAGAATACTCCATGACCCCTCTCATCACAATGCTCCATGACAAATTTCATCACAATGCTCCATGACCCCTCTCATCACAATGCTCCATGACTCTTGTCATCTCAATTCTCCATCGCCCTTGTCATCAAAATGCTCCATGCACCCTGTTATCACAATGATTCATTACCAACTGCATCACAATGATTCATGATCCCTTTCGTCACAATGCTCCTTTGCCCGTGTCATCACAATGCTCCATGAACCTTGTCATCACAATGCTCTGTGGCCCTTGTGATCGCAAAGCTCCATGTCTCCTTTCATCACAATGCTCTTTAGCCCGTGACATCACAATACTCCATGAAGCTTGTCAACACAATACTCCATGGCCCGTGTCATCAAAATGCTCCATGACTCCTGTCATCACAATGCTCCAGGAACCCTGTCATTACAATGCTCCAGGACCCCTCTCATCAGAATGCTCCATGACCCCTCTATTCACAATGCTCCATGCTGTATTCTTCACCAGGCTCCATGCCCTTGTCATCACAATGCTCCATGACTCCTGTCATCCCAGTGCTCCTGAACCCCTGTCATCACAATGTTCCATTGCCCTTGTCATCACAATGCCCCATGACCCCTGACATCACAATTCTCCATGGTACTTGTAATCACAATGCTCCATGCCCGTGGCATCACAATGCTCCATGACTTTGTCATCACAATCTTTCATGGCCTTTGTCATCACAATGTTCCTTGACACTTGTCATCACAATGGCCCATGCCCCCTGTCTTCACAATGCTACATCGCAATTGTCATCACAATGCTCCAGGGCCCCTGTCATCACAATGCTCCATGACCGTTGTCATCACAATGCTCCATGGCCCCTGTCATCACCATGTTCCATGACACTGGTCATCACAAAGCTCCATGACACCTGTCATCACATTGCTCCATTATCAATTTCATCACAATCCTCCATGACCCCTTTCATCCCAATGCTCCAGTATGCCTTTCATCCCACTGCTCCCTGCCCCCTGTCATCACAATGCCCCATCACCCCTGTCATCACAATGTTCCATGGCCCTTGTCATCACAGTACTCCATGAACCTTATCATCACAAAGATCCATGACCCTTGTGATCACAATGCTCCATGCCCCCTGTCATCACAATGGTTCATGACCACTTTCATCACAATGCTCCATGACCCCTCCCATCACAATGCTCTTTGGCCCGTGGCATCACAATGCCCCATGACCCTTGTCACCACAATGCTCCATGGCCCGTGTCATCACAGTACTCCATGACCCCTTACATCACAATGGTCCATGACCCATTTCATTACAAGGCTCCATGACCCCTTTCATCACAGTGCTCCTGTACCCCTTTCATCACAATGCGCCATGAATCCTATCATCACAATGGTCCATTTACCGTTCTCATCACAATGCTCCATGGCCCTTGTCATCACAATGCTCCATGACCACTTTCAACACAATGCTCCATGATCGCTATCATCACAATGATCCATGAACCATTTCATCACAATGCTCCAGTACCCCTTCCATCAAAATGCTCCATGGCCCTTGTCATCACAATGCTCCGAGACCCCTGTCATCATAATGCTCCATAACCCCAGTCATCACAAAGCTCCACGACCCCTATCATCACAGTGCTCCATGACAAATTTCATCACAATCCTCCGTGACACATTTCATCAGAATACTCCATGACCCCTCCATCACAATGCTCCGTGGCACTTGTCATCACAATGCTCCATAACCCCTGTCATCACAGTGAACCATGGCCCTTGTCATCACAATGCTCCATGACCCCTTTCATCACAATAAGCCATGACCAATTTCATCACAATGCTCGGTGATCGCTATCATCCAATGGATCCATGACCCCTTTCATCACAATGCTCCCTGACCCATTTCATCACAATGCTCCATGACCACTTTCATTACAGAGTCCATGATCGCTATCATCACAATGATCCATCACCCCTTTCATCACAGTGTTCCACTACCATTTTCATCACAATGCTCCACGACACCTATCATCACAATACTCCATGACCCTTATCATCACAATGCTCTATGGCCCTTGTCATCACAATGATCCATGGCCACTGTCATCACAATGCTCCATGACCCGTTTCATCACAATGCTAAATTTCCCTTGTCATCACAATGCTCCATGGCGCTTGTCATCACAATGCTGCATGACGCCTGTCATCACACTGCCCTATGACCCTGTCATCACAAGGCTCCATGGCCCTTGTCATCACAATGCTCCATAACACCTGTCATCACAATCCTCCATGCCCTTGTCATGACAATACTCCATGACCCCTGTCATCACAAGGCTCCATGGCCCTTGACATCACAATTCTCCATGACACCTGACAACACAATGCTCCAGTACGCCTTTCATCACAATGCTCCAGGCCCCCTGTCATCACAATGCACCAAGATCCCTTTCATGACAATAATCCATGTCCCCTTTCATCACAATGCTCCAGTATGCCTTTCATCACAATACTCGCTGCCCCCTGTCACACAATGCCCCATAACCCCTGTCAGCATTATATTCCATGCCCCCTGTAGTCACAATGCTCCATAACCGCTGTCATCACAATGCTCCATAACCGCTCTCATCACAATGCTCTATGACCCTTGTCATCACAATGCTCCATGGCGTTTTTCGTCACAATGCTTGCTCCATGCCCCCTGTCATCGCAATTCTTCAAGACAACTTTCATCACAATGCTCCATGACCACTTTCATCACAATGCTCCTTGGCCCATTTCATCGCAATGCTCCATGACTCCTTTCATCACAATGCTCCATGGCCTCTGACATCACAATGCTCCATAACCCCTGTCATCACAATGCTCCATGACCCCCGTCAAAACAATGCTCCATAACCCCTTTCATCACAATGCTCCTTGACCCATGTCAACACAATGGTCCAGGACCCCTTTCATCACAATGCTCCGTGGCACTTGTCATCACAATGCTCCATGGCCCCTCTCATCACAATGCCCCATGACCCTTCTCATCACAATACTCAACGGCACTTGTTATAACAATGCTCCATAATCCCTATCATCACAATGCTCTATTACCCCCCTTTCATCACAATTGTCCATGCCTTCAGTCATCACAATGTTCCACAACACGTGATATCACAATGCCTCATGTCACCTATCATCACAATGCACCATGGCCCTTGTCATCACAATGCTCCGAGACCCCTGTCATCATAATGCGCCATAACCCCAGTCATCACAAAGCTCCTCGACCCCTATCATCACAGTGCTCCATGACAAATTTCATCACAATCCTCCGTGACACATTTCATCAGAATACTCCATGACCCCTCTCATCACAATGCTCCGTGGCACTTGTCATCACAATGCCTCATGACCCTTCTCATCACAATGCTCAACGGCACTTGTTATAACAATGCTCCATGATCCCTATCATCACAATGCTACATTATCCCCCTTTCATCACAATTGTCCATGCCTTCAGTCATCACAAAGTTCCATAACACGTGATATCACAATGCCTCATGTCACCTATCATCACAATGCACCATGGCCCTTGTCATCACAATGCTCCATGACCCTGGTCATCACAACGCTCCATGATACCTTTCATCATAATAATCCATGACTCCTTCCATCACAATGCTACAGTATGCCTTTCATCACAATGTTCAATGACACTTGTCATCACAATGCTCCATGGCCCTTGTCATCACAATGCTCCATAACCCCAGTCATCACAAAGCTCCACGACCCCTATCATCACAATGCTCCATGACAAATTTCATCACAATCCTCGGTGACACATTTTATCAGAATACTCCATGACCCCTCTCATCACAATGCTCCGTGGCACTTGTCATCACAAAGCTCCATGGCCCCTGTCATCACAATGCCCCATGACCCTTCTCAGCACAATGCTCAACGGCACTTGTTATAACAATGCTCCATGATCCCTATCATCACAATGCTCCATTACCCCCCTTTCATCACAATTGTCCATGCCTTCAGTCATCACAATGTTCCATAACACGTGATATCACAATGCCTCATGTCTCCTATCATCACAATGCACCATGGCCCTTGTCATCACAATGCTCCATGACCCTGGTCATCACAACGCTCCATGATACCTTTCATCATAATAATCCATGACTCCTTCCATCATAATGCTACAGTGTGCCTTTCATCACAATGTTCAATAACCCTTGTCATCACAATGCTCCATGGCCCTTGTCATCACAATGCTCCATGGCCCTTGTCATCACAATGCTCTATGACGCCTTTCATCACAATGCACCAGTACCCCTTTCATCACAATTCTCCAGGCCCTCTGTCACCACAATGCTCCATAACCCCTGACATCACAATGGCCAACGACACCTGTCATCACAATTCACCATGGATCTTCTCATCAAAATGCTCCATGCTCGTGTCATCACAATGCTCCAAGACCCGTGTCATCACAATGCTCCATGGCCGGTCTCATCACAATGTTCCATGACCCCTGTCATCAAAATTCTCCATGACCCCTGTCATCAAAATTCTCCATGAAATTTCATCACAGTGCTCCATGAACACATTCATCACAATGCTCCATGATCCCTTTCATCACAATGCTCTAGGACCACCATCATCACAATGCTCCATGATCGCTATCATCACAATGATCCATGACCCCTTTCATAACGATGCTCCAGTTCCCCCTATCATCACAATGCTCCATGGTTCCTGTCATCACAATGCTCCATGGCCCCTGTCATCAAAATTCTCCATGAACTTTCATCACAGTGCTCCATGAACACATTCATCACAATGCTCCATGATCCCTTTCATCACAATGCTCTAGGACCACCATCATCACAATGCTCCATGATCGCTATCATCATAATGATCCATGACCCCTTTCATAACGATGCTCCAGTACCCCCTTTCATCACAATGCTCCATGGTTCCTGTCATCACAATGCGCCAGGACCCATGTCATCACAATGCTCTATGACCCTTGTCATCACAATGTTCCATGGCCCTTGTCATCACAATGCTCCATGCCCACTGCCATCACAATGCTTCATTACCACATTCATCACAGTGCTCCATGACACGTTTCATCACAATATTAAATGGCCCTTGTCATCACAATGCCCCATGCCACCCGTCATCACATTGCCTCAGGACCACATTCATCACAATGCTCCATGATCCCTTTCATCACAATGCTCTAGGACCACCATCATCACAATGCTCCATGATCGCTATCATCACAATGATCCATGACCCCTTTCATAACGATGCTCCAGTACCCCCTTTCATCACAATGCTCCATGGTTCCTGTCATCACAATGCTCCATGGCCCCTGTCATCAAAATTCTCCATGAACTTTCATCACAGTGCTCCATGAACACATTCATCACAATGCTCCATGATCCCTTTCATCACAATGCTCTAGGACCACCATCATCACAATGCTCCATGATCGCTATCATCACAATGATCCATGACCCCTTTCATAACGATGCTCCAGTACCCCCTTTCATCACAATGCTCCATGGTTCCTGTCATCACAATGCGCCAGGACCCATGTCATCACAATGCTCTATGACCCTTGTCATCACAATGTTCCATGGCCCTTGTCATCACAATGCTCCATGCCCACTGCCATCACAATGCTTCATTACCACATTCATCACAGTGCTCCATGACACGTTTCATCACAATATTAAATGGCCCTTGTCATCACAATGACCCATGCCAACGTTCATCACATTGCCTCAGGACCACATTCATCACAATGCTCCAGGACCCGTTTCATCACGATGCTAAATGACCCCTGTCATCACAATTCTCCATGGCGCTTGTCATCACTATGCTCCATGTCCCTTGTCATCACAATGATCCATGACCCCTTTCATCACAATGTTCCACTACACGTTTCATCACAATGCTCCATGGCACCTATCATCACAATCATAAATGACCCCTGTCATCAAAATGCTCAATGACCCTTGTCAACACAAGGCTTCATGCCCGTGTCATCAAAATGCTCCATGGTCCGTGTCATCCCAATGCTCCATGACTCCTGTCATCAGAATTCTCCATGAACTCTTTCATCACAATGCTCCATGACCACTTTCATCAAAACGATCCATGACCAGTTTCATCACAATGCTCCATGATCGCTATCATCACAATGATCCATGACACATTTCATCACAATGCTCCAATACCCCTTTCATCACAATGCTCCATGGCGCCTGTCATCACAATGCCCCATGTTCCCTGTCATCACAATGCTCCATGAACACGTCATCACAATGCCCCATGGCCCTTTTCATCACAATGCTCCATAACCCTTGTCAACACAATGCCCCATGACCCCTGACATCACAAGCCTCCATAGCACTTCTCACCCCATTGCTCCATGCCCTTGTCATCACAATGCTCCATGAACACTGTCATCACAATGCCCTATGACCAGTGTCATCACAGTGCTCCTTGGCTGTTGTCATGAAAATGCTCCATAACCCCTGTCATCACAGTGAACCATGGCCCTTGTCATCACAATGCTCCATGACCACTTTCATCACAATAAGCCATGACCAATTTCATCACAATGCTCGGTGATCGCTATCATCCAAATGATCCATGACCCCTTTCATCACAATGCTCCCTGACCCATTTCATCACAATGCTCCATGACCACTTTCATTACAGTGTCCATGATCGCTATCATCACAATGATCCACCCTTTCATCACAGTGTTCCACTACCATTTTCATCACAATGCTCCACGACACCTATCATCACAATACTCCATGACCCTTATCATCACAATGCTCTATGGCCCTTGTCATCACAATGATCCATGGCCACTGTCATCACAATGCTCCATGACCACCTTCATCACAATGCTCCATGACCCGTTTCATCACAATGCTAAATTTCCCTTGTCATCACAATGCTCCATGGCGCTTGTCATCACAATGCTGCATGACTCCTGTCATCACACTGCCCTATGACCCTGTCATCACAAGGCTCCATGGCCCTTGTCATCACAATGCTCCATAACACCTGTCATCACAATCCTCCATGCCCTTGTCATGACAATGCTCCATGACCCCTGTCATCACAAGGCTCCATGGCTCTTGACATCACAATTCTCCATGACACCTGACAACACAATGCTCCAGTACGCCTTTCATCACAATGCTCCAGGCCCCATGTCATCACAATGCACCAAGATCCCTTTCATGACAATAATCCATGTCCCCTTTCATCACAATGCTCCAGTATGCCTTTCATCACAATACTCGCTGCCCCCTGTCATCACAATGCCCCATAACCCCTGTCAGCATTATATTCCATGCCCCCTGTAGTCACAATGCTCCATAACCGCTGTCATCACAATGCTCCATGATCCTTGTCATCACAATGCTCCATGGCGTTTTTCATCACAATGCTCCATGCCCCCTCTCATCGCAATTCTTCAAGACAACTTTCATCACAATGCTCCATGACCACTTTCATCACAATGCTCCTTGGCCCGTTTCATCGCAATGCTCCATGACTCCTTTCATCACAATGCTCCATGGCCTCTGACATCACAATGCTCCATAACCCCTGTCATCACAATGCTCCATGACCCCTGTCAAAACAATGCTCCATAACCCCTGTCATCACAATGCTCCTTGACCCATGTCAACACAATGGTCCAGGACCCCTTTCATCCCAATGCTCCTTGGCACGTGTCATCACAATGCTCCATGAACTGTATCATCACAATGCACCATGACCCCTGTCATAACAGTGCACCATGACCTCTGTCATCACAATGCTCCATGATCCCTTTCATCACAATGCTCCATGAGCACTGTCATCACCATTCTCCATGACCGCTTTCATCACAATGCTCCATGATCGCTATCATCACAATGATCCATGAACCATTTCATCACAATGCTCCAGTACCCCTTCCATCAAAATGCTCCATGGCCCTTGTCATCACAATGCTCCGAGACCCCTGTCATCATAATGCTCCATAACCCCAGTCATCACAAAGCACCACGACCCCTATCATCACAGTGCTCCATGACAAATTTCATCACAATCCTCCGTGACACATTTCATCAGAATACTCCATGACCCCTCTCATCACAATGCTCCGTGGCACATGTCATCACAATGCTCCATGGCCCCTGTCATCACAATGCCCCATGACCCTTCTCATCACAATCCTCAACAGCACTTGTTATAACAATGCTCCATGATCCCTATCATCACAATGCTCCATTAACCCCCTTTCATCACAATTGTACATGCCTTCAGTCATCACAATGTTCCATAACACGTGATATCACAATGCCTCATGTCAACTATCATCACAATGCACCATGGCCCTTGTCATCACAATGCTCCATGACCCTGGTCATCACAACCCTCCATGAAACCTTTCATCATAATAATCCATGACTCCTTCCATCACAATGCTACAGTATGCCTTTCATCACAATGTTCAATGATCCTTGTCATCACAATGCTCCATGGCCCTTGTCATCACAATGCTCCATGGCCCTTGGCATCACAATGCTCTATGACGCCTTTCATCACAATGCACCTGTACCCCTTTCATCACAATTCTCCAGGCCCTCTGTCACCACAATGCTCCATAACCCCTGACATCACAATGGCCAACGACACCTGTCATCACAATTCACCATGGATCTTGTCATCAAAATGCTCCATGCTCGTGTCATCACAATGCTCCAAGACCCGTGTCATCACAATGCTCCATGGCCGGTCTCATCACAATGCTCCATGACCCCTGTCATCAAAATTCTCCATGACCCCTGTCATCAAAATTCTCCATGAACTTTCATCACAGTGCTCCATGAACACATTCATCACAATGTTCCATGATCCCTTTCATCACAATGCTCTAGGACCACCATCATCACAATGCTCCATGATCGCTATCATCATAATGATCCATGACCCCTTTCATAACGATGCTCCAGTTCCCCCTTTCATCACAATGCTCCATGGTTCCTGTCATCACAATGCTCCATGGCCCCTGTCATCAAAATTCTCCATGAACTTTCATCACAGTGCTCCATGAACACATTCATCACAATGCTCCATGATCCCTTTCATCACAATGCTCTAGGACCACCATCATCACAATGCTCTAGGACCACCTTCATCACAATGCTCCATGATCGCTATCATCATAATGATCCATGACCCCTTTCATAACGATGCTCCAGTACCCCCTTTCATCACAATGCTCCATGGTTCCTGTCATCACAATGCGCCAGGACCCATGTCATCACAATGCTCTATGACCCTTTTCATCACAATCTTCCATGGCCCTTGTCATCACAATGCTCCATGCCCACTGCCATCACAATGCTTCATTACCACATTCATCACAGTGCTCCATGACACGTTTCATCACAATATTAAATGGTCCTTGTCATCACAATGCCCCATGCCAACCGTCATCACATTGCCTCAGGACCACATTCATCACAAAGCTCCATGATACCTTTCATCACAATGCTCTAGGACCACCATCATCACAATGCTCCATGATCGCTATCATCACAATGATCCATGACCCCTTTCATAACGATGCTCCAGTACCCCCTTTCATCACAATGCTCCATGGTTCCTGTCATCACAATGCTCCATGGCCCCTGTCATCAGAATTCTCCATGAACTTTCATCACAGTGCTCCATGAACACATTCATCACAATGCTCCATGATCCCTTTCATCACAATGCTCTAGGACCACCATCATCACAATGCTCCATGATCGCTATCATCACAATGATCCATGACCCCTTTCATAACGATGCTCCAGTACCCCCTTTCATCACAATGCTCCATGGTTCCTGTCATCACAATGCGCCAGGACCCATGTCATCACAATGTTCTATGACCCTTGTCATCACAATGTTCCATGGCCCTTGTCATCACAATGCTCCATGCCCACTGCCATCACAATGCTTCATTACCACATTCATCACAGTGCTCCATGACACGTTTCATCACAATATTAAATGGCCCTTGTCATCACAATGACCCATGCCAACGTTCATCACATTGCCTCAGGACCACATTCATCACAATGCTCCAGGACCCGTTTCATCACGATGCTAAATGACCCCTGTCATCACAATTCTCCATGGCGCTTGTCATCACTATGCTCCATGTCCCTTGTCATCACAATGATCCATGACCCCTTTCATCACAATGTTCCACTACACGTTTCATCACAATGCTCCATGGCACCTATCATCACAATCATAAATGACCCCTGTCATCAAAATGCTCAATGACCCTTGTCAACACAAGGCTTCATGCCCATGTCATCAAAATGCTCCATGGTCCGTGTCATCCCAATGCTCCATGACTCCTGTCATCAGAATTCTCCATGAACTCTTTCATCACAATGCTCCATGACCACTTTCATCAAAACGATCCATGACCAGTTTCATCACAATGCTCCATGATCGCTATCATCACAATGATCCATGACACATTTCATCACAATGCTGCAATACCCCTTTCATCACAATGCTCCATGGCGCCTGTCATCACAATGCCCCATGTTCCCTGTCATGACAATGCTCCATGAACACGTCATCACAATGCCCCATGGCCCTTTTCATCACAATGCTCCATAACCCCTGTCAACACAATGCCCCATGACCCCTGACATCACAAGCCTCCATAGCACTTCTCACCCCATTGCTCCATGCCCTTGTCATCACAATGCTCCATGAACACTGTCATCACAATGCCCTATGACCAGTGTCATCACAGTGCTCCTTGGCTGTTGTCATGAAAATGCTCCATAACCCCTGTCATCACAGTGAACCATGGCCCTTGTCATCACAATGCTCCATGACCCCTTTCATCACAATAAGCCATGACCAATTTCATCACAATGCTCGGTGATCGCTATCATCCAAATGATCCATGACCCCTTTCATCACAATGCTCCCTGACCCATTTCATCACAATGCTCCATGACCACTTTCATTACAGAGTCCATGATCGCTATCATCACAATGATCCATCACCCCTTTCATCACAGTGTTCCACTACCATTTTCATCACAATGCTCCACGACACCTATCATCACAATACTCCATGACCCTTATCATCACAATGCTCTATGGCCCTTGTCATCACAATGATCCATGGCCACTGTCATCACAATGCTCCATGACCACCTTCATCACAATGCTCCATGACCCGTTTCATCACAATGCTAAATTTCCCTTGTCATCACAATGCTCCATGGCGCTTGTCATCACAATGCTGCATGACTCCTGTCATCACACTGCCCTATGACCCTGTCATCACAAGGCTCCATGGCCCTTGTCATCACAATGCTCCATAACATCTGTCATCACAATCCTCCATGCCCTTGTCATGACAATGCTCCATGACCCCTGTCATCACAAGGCTCCATGGCCCTTGACATCACAATTCTCCATGACACCTGACAACACAATGCTCCAGTACACCTTTCATCACAATGCTCCAGGCCCCCTGTCATCACAATGCACCAAGATCCCTTTCATGACAATAATCCATGTCCCCTTTCATCACAATGCTCCAGTATGCCATTCATCACAATACTCGCTGCCCCCTGTCATCACAATGCCCCATAACCCCTGTCAGCATTATATTCCATGCCCCCTGTAGTCACAATGCTCCATAACCGCTGTCATCACAATGCTCCATGATCCTTGTCATCACAATGCTCCATGGCGTTTTTCATCACAATGCTCCATGCCCCCTGTCATCGCAATTCTTCAAGACAACTTTCATCACAATGCTCCATGACCACTTTCATCACAATGCTCCTTGGCCCGTTTCATCGCAATGCTCCATGACTCCTTTCATCACAATGCTCCATGGCCTCTGACATCACAATGCTCCATAACCCCTGTCATCACAATGCTCCATGACCCCTGTCAAAACAATGCTCCATAACCCCTGTCATCACAATGCTCCTTGACCCATGTCAACACAATGGTCCAGGACCCCTTTCATCCCAATGCTCCTTGGCACGTGTCATCACAATGCTCCATGAACTGTATCATCACAATGCACCATGACCCCTGTCATAACAGTGCACCATGACCTCTGTCATCACAATGCTCCATGATCCCTTTCATCACAATGCTCCATGAGCACTGTCATCACCATTCTCCATGACCGCTTTCATCACAATGCTCCATGATCGCTATCATCACAATGATCCATGAACCATTTCATCACAATGCTCCAGTACCCCTTCCATCAAAATGCTCCATGGCCCTTGTCATCACAATGCTCCGAGACCCCTGTCATCATAATGCTCCATAACCCCAGTCATCACAAAGCACCACGACCCCTATCATCACAGTGCTCCATGACAAATTTCATCACAATCCTCCGTGACACATTTCATCAGAATACTCCATGACCCCTCTCATCACAATGCTCCGTGGCACATGTCATCACAATGCTCCATGGCCCCTGTCATCACAATGCCCCATGACCCTTCTCATCACAATCCTCAACAGCACTTGTTATAACAATGCTCCATGATCCCTATCATCACAATGCTCCATTAACCCCCTTTCATCACAATTGTACATGCCTTCAGTCATCACAATGTTCCCTAACACGTGATATCACAATGCCTCATGTCACCTATCATCACAATGCACCATGGCCCTTGTCATCACAATGCTCCATGACCCTGGTCATCACAACGCTCCATGAAACCTTTCATCATAATAATCCATGACTCCTTCCATCACAATGCTACAGTATGCCTTTCATCACAATGTTCAATGATCCTTGTCATCACAATGCTCCATGGCCCTTGTCATCACAATGCTCCATGGCCCTTGGCATCACAATGCTCTATGACGCCTTTCATCACAATGCACCTGTACCCCTTTCATCACAATTCTCCAGGCCCTCTGTCACCACAATGCTCCATAACCCCTGACATCACAATGGCCAACGACACCTGTCATCACAATTCACCATGGATCTTGTCATCAAAATGCTCCATGCTCGTGTCATCACAATGCTCCAAGACCCGTGTCATCACAATGCTCCATGGCCGGTCTCATCACAATGCTCCATGACCCCTGTCATCAAAATTCTCCATGACCCCTGTCATCAAAATTCTCCATGAACTTTCATCACAGTGCTCCATGAACACATTCATCACAATGTTCCATGATCCCTTTCATCACAATGCTCTAGGACCACCATCATCACAATGCTCCATGATCGCTATCATCATAATGATCCATGACCCCTTTCATAACGATGCTCCAGTTCCCCCTTTCATCACAATGCTCCATGGTTCCTGTCATCACAATGCTCCATGGCCCCTGTCATCAAAATTCTCCATGAACTTTCATCACAGTGCTCCATGAACACATTCATCACAATGCTCCATGATCCCTTTCATCACAATGCTCTAGGACCACCATCATCACAATGCTCTAGGACCACCTTCATCACAATGCTCCATGATCGCTATCATCATAATGATCCATGACCCCTTTCATAACGATGCTCCAGTACCCCCTTTCATCACAATGCTCCATGGTTCCTGTCATCACAATGCGCCAGGACCCATGTCATCACAATGCTCTATGACCCTTGTCATCACAATCTTCCATGGCACTTGTCATCACAATGCTCCATGCCCACAGCCATCACAATGCTTCATTACCACATTCATCACAGTGCTCCATGACACGTTTCATCACAATATTAAATGGTCCTTGTCATCACAATGCCCCATGCCAACCGTCATCACATTGCCTCAGGACCACATTCATCACAAAGCTCCATGATACCTTTCATCACAATGCTCTAGGACCACCATCATCACAATGCTCCATGATCGCTATCATCACAATGATCCATGACCCCTTTCATAACGATGCTCCAGTACCCCCTTTCATCACAATGCTCCATGGTTCCTGTCATCACAATGCTCCATGGCCCCTGTCATCAGAATTCTCCATGAACTTTCATCACAGTGCTCCATGAACACATTCATCACAATGCTCCATGATCCCTTTCATCACAATGCTCTAGGACCACCATCATCACAATGCTCCATGATCGCTATCATCACAATGATCCATGACCCCTTTCATAACGATGCTCCAGTACCCCCTTTCATCACAATGCTCCATGGTTCCTGTCATCACAATGCTCCATGGCCCCTGTCATCAAAATTCTCCATGAACTTTCATCACAGTGCTCCATGAACACATTCATCACAATGCTCCATGATCCCTTTCATCACAATGCTCTAGGACCACCATCATCACAATGCTCCATGATCGCTATCATCACAATGATCCATGACCCCTTTCATAACGATGCTCCAGTACCCCCTTTCATCACAATGCTCCATGGTTCCTGTCATCACAATGCGCCAGGACCCATGTCATCACAATGCTCTATGACCCTTGTCATCACAATGTTCCATGGCCCTTGTCATCACAATGCTCCATGCCCACTGCCATCACAATGCTTCATTACCACATTCATCACAGTGCTCCATGACACGTTTCATCACAATATTAAATGGCCCTTGTCATCACAATGACCCATGCCAACGTTCATCACATTGCCTCAGGACCACATTCATCACAATGCTCCAGGACCCGTTTCATCACGATGCTAAATGACCCCTGTCATCACAATTCTCCATGGCGCTTGTCATCACTATGCTCCATGTCCCTTGTCATCACAATGATCCATGACCCCTTTCATCACAATGTTCCACTACACGTTTCATCACAATGCTCCATGGCACCTATCATCACAATCATAAATGACCCCTGTCATCAAAATGCTCAATGACCCTTGTCAACACAAGGCTTCATGCCCGTGTCATCAAAATGCTCCATGGTCCGTGTCATCCCAATGCTCCATGACTCCTGTCATCAGAATTCTCCATGAACTCTTTCATCACAATGCTCCATGACCACTTTCATCAAAACGATCCATGACCAGTTTCATCACAATGCTCCATGATCGCTATCATCACAATGATCCATGACACATTTCATCACAATGCTGCAATACCCCTTTCATCACAATGCTCCATGGCGCCTGTCATCACAATGCCCCATGTTCCCTGTCATCACAATGCTCCATGAACACGTCATCACAATGCCCCATGGCCCTTTTCATCACAATGCTCCATAACCCCTGTCAACACAATGCCCCATGACCCCTGACATCACAAGCCTCCATAGCACTTCTCACCCCATTGCTCCATGCCCTTGTCATCACAATGCTCCATGAACACTGTCATCACAATGCCCTATGACCAGTGTCATCACAGTGCTCCTTGGCTGTTGTCATGAAAATGCTCCATAACCCCTGTCATCACAGTGAACCATGGCCCTTGTCATCACAATGCTCCATGACCCCTTTCATCACAATAAGCCATGACCAATTTCATCACAATGCTCGGTGATCGCTATCATCCAAATGATCCATGACCCCTTTCATCACAATGCTCCCTGACCCATTTCATCACAATGCTCCATGACCACTTTCATTACAGAGTCCATGATCGCTATCATCACAATGATCCATCACCCCTTTCATCACAGTGTTCCACTACCATTTTCATCACAATGCTCCACGACACCTATCATCACAATACTCCATGACCCTTATCATCACAATGCTCTATGGCCCTTGTCATCACAATGATCCATGGCCACTGTCATCACAATGCTCCATGACCACCTTCATCACAATGCTCCATGACCCGTTTCATCACAATGCTAAATTTCCCTTGTCATCACAATGCTCCATGGCGCTTGTCATCACAATGCTGCATGACTCCTGTCATCACACTGCCCTATGACCCTGTCATCACAAGGCTCCATGGCCCTTGTCATCACAATGCTCCATAACATCTGTCATCACAATCCTCCATGCCCTTGTCATGACAATGCTCCATGACCCCTGTCATCACAAGGCTCCATGGCCCTTGACATCACAATTCTCCATGACACCTGACAACACAATGCTCCAGTACACCTTTCATCACAATGCTCCAGGCCCCCTGTCATCACAATGCACCAAGATCCCTTTCATGACAATAATCCATGTCCCCTTTCATCACAATGCTCCAGTATGCCATTCATCACAATACTCGCTGCCCCCTGTCATCACAATGCCCCATAACCCCTGTCAGCATTATATTCCATGCCCCCTGTAGTCACAATGCTCCATAACCGCTGTCATCACAATGCTCCATGACCCTTGTCATCACAATGCTCCATGGCGTTTTTCATCACAATGCTCCATGCCCCCTCTCATCGCAATTCTTCAAGACAACTTTCATCACAATGCTCCATGACCACTTTCATCACAATGCTCCTTGGCCCATTTCATCGCAATGCTCCATGACCCCTTTCATCACAATGCTCCATGACCCCTGTCAAAACAATGCTCCATAACCCCTGTCATCACAATGCTCCATGACCCCTGTCAAAACAATGCTCCATAACCCCTGTCATCACAATGCTCCTTGACCCATGTCAACACAATGGTCCAGGACCCCTTTCATCACAATGCTCCTTGGCACGTGTCATCACAATGCTCCATGAACTGTATCATCACAATGCACCATGACCCCTGTCATAACAATGCACCATGACCTCTGTCATCACAATGCTCCATGATCCCTTTCATCACAATGCTCCATGAGCACTGTCATCACCATGCTCCATGACCGCTTTCAACACAATGCTCCATGATCGCTATCATCACAATGATCCATGAACCATTTCATCACAATGCTCCAGTACCCCTTCCATCAAAATGCTCCATGGCCCTTGTCATCACAATGCTCCGAGACCCCTGTCATCACAATGCTCCATAACCCCAGTCATCACAAAGCTCCACGACCCCTAACATCACAATGCTCCATGACAAATTTCATCACAATCCTCCGTGACACATTTCATCAGAATACTCCATGACCCCTCTCATCACAATGCTCCGTGGCACTTGTCATCACAATGCTCCATGGCCCCTGTCATCACAATGCCCCATGACCCTTCTCATCACAATGCTCAACGGCACTTGTTATAACAATGCTCCATGATCCCTATCATCACAATGCTCCATTAATCCCCTTTCATCACAATTGTCCATGCCTTCAGTCATCACAATGTTCCCTAACACGTGATATCACAATGCCTCATGTCACCTATCATCACAATGCACCATGGCCCTTGTCATCACAATGCTCCATGACCCTGGTCATCACAACGCTCCATGATACCTTTCATCATAATAATCCATGACTCCTTCCATCACAATGCTACAGTATGCCTTTCATCACAATGTTCAATGACACTTGTCATCACAATGCTCCATGGCCCTTGTCATCACAATGCTCCATGGCCCTTGTCATCACAATGCTCTATGACGCCTTTCATCACAATGCACCAGTACCCCTTTCATCACAATTCTCCAGGCCCTCTGTCACCACAATGCTCCATAACCCCTGACATCACAATGGCCAACGACACCTGTCATCACAATTCACCATGGATCTTGTCATCAAAATGCTCCATGCTCGTGTCATCACAATGCTCCAAGACCCGTGTCATCACAATGCTCCATGGCCGGTCTCATCACAATGCTCCATGACCCCTGTCATCAAAATTCTCCATGACCCCTGTCATCAAAATTCTCCATGAACTTTCATCACAGTGCTCCATGAACACATTCATCACAATGCTCCATGATCCCTTTCATCACAATGCTCTAGGACCACCATCATCACAATGCTCCATAATCGCTATCATCACAATGATCCATGACCCCTTTCATAACGATGCTCCAGTCCCCCTTTCATCACAATGCTCCATGTTTCCTGTCATCACAATGCTCCATGACCCCTGTCATCAAAATTCTCCATGGCCCCTGTCATCAAAATTCTCCATGAACTTTCATCACAGTGCTCCATGAACACATTCATCACAATGCTCCAAGATCCCTTTCATCACAATGCTCTAGGACCACCATCATCACAATGCTCCATGATCGCTATCATCACAATGATCCATGACCTCTTTCATAACGATGCTCCAGTACCCCCTTTCATCACAATGCTCCATGGTTCCTGTCATTACAATGCGCCAGGACCCATGTCATCACAATGCTCTATGACCCTTTTCATCACCATGTTCCATGGCCCTTGTCATCACAATGCTCCATGCCCACTGCCATCACAATGCTTCATTACCACATTCATCACAGTGCTCCATGACACGTTTCATCACAATATTAAATGGCCCTTGTCATCGCAATGCCCCATGCCAACCGTCATCACATTGCCTCAGGACCACATTCATCACAATGCTCCAGGACCCGTTTCATCACAATGCTAAATGACCCCTGTCATCACAATTCTCCATGGCGCTTGTCATCACTATGCTCCATGTCCCTTGTCATCACAATGATCCATGACCCCTTTCATCACAATGTTCCACTACACGTTTCATCACAATGCTCCATGGCACCTATCATCACAATCATAAATGACCCCTGTCATCAAAATGCTCAATGACCCTTGTCAACACAAGGCTTCATGCCCGTGTCATCAAAATGCTCCATGGTCCGTGTCATCCCAATGCTCCATGACTCCTCTCATCAGAATTCTCCATGAACTCTTTCATCACAATGCTCCGTGACCACTTTCACCAAAACGATCCATGACCAGTTTCATCACAATGCTCCATGATCGCTATCATCACAATGATCCATGACACATTTCATCACAATGCTCCAATACCCCTTTCATCACAATGCTCCATGGCGCCTGTCATCACAATGCCCCATGTTCCCTGTCATCACAATGCTCCATGAACACGTCATCACAATGCCCCATGGCCCTTTTCATCACAATGCTCCATAACCCCTGTCAACACAATGCCCCATGACCCCTGACATCACAAGCCTCCATAGCACTTCTCATCCCATTGCTCCATGCCCTTGTCATCACAATGCTCCATGAACACTGTCATCACAATGCCCTATGACCAGTGTCATCACAGTGCTCCTTGGCTGTTGTCATGAAAATGCTCCATAACCCCTGTCATCACAGTGAACCATGGCCCTTGTCATCACAATGCTCCATGACCCCTTTCATCACAATAAGCCATGACCAATTTCATCACAATGCTCGGTGATCGCTATCATCCAAATGATCCATGACCCCTTTCATCAAAATGCTCCCTGACACATTTCATCACAATGCTCCATGACCACTTTCATTACAGAGCTCCATGATTGCTATCATCACAATGACCCATCACCCCTTTCATCACAGTGTTCCAGTACCATTTTCATCACAATGCTCCACGACACCTATCATCACAATGCTCCATGACCCTTATCATCACAATGCTCTATGGCCCTTGTCATCACAATGATCCATGGCCACTGTCATCACAATGCTCCATGACCACATTCATCACAATGCTCCATGACCCGTTTCATCACAATGCTAAATGGCCCTTGTCATCACAATGCTGCATGACCCCTGTCATCACAATGCTCCATGGCCCATGCCATCACAATGCTCCATGAACACTGTCATCACAATGCCCTATGACCAGTGTCATCACAGTGCTCCTTGGCTGTTGTCATGAAAATGCTCCATAATCCCTGTCATCACAGTGAACCATGGCCCTGGTCATCACAATGCTCCATGACCACTTTCATCACAATAAGCCATGACCACATTCATCACAATGCTCCATGACCCATTTCATCACAATGCTAAATTTCCCTTGTCATCACAATGCTCCATGGCGCTGGTCATCACAATGCTGCATGACTCCTGTCATCACACTGTCCTAAGACCCTGTCATCACAATGCTCCATGACCCTGTCATCACAAGGCTCCATGGCCCTTGACATCACAATTCTCCATGACACCTGACAACACAATGCTCCAGTACGCCTTTCATCACAATGCTCCAGGCCCCCTGTCATCACAATGCACCATGATCCCTTTCATGACAATAATCAATGGCCCCTTTCATCACAATGCTCCAGTATGCCTTTCATCACAATACTCGATGCCACCTGTCATCACAATGCCCCATAACCCCTGTCAGCAATATATTCCATGCCACCTCTAGTCATAATGCTCCATAACCGCTGTCATCACAATGCTCCATGAACCTTGTCATCACAATGCTCCATGGCGTTTTTCATCACAATGATCCATGCCCCCTTTCATCGCAATTCTTCAAGACAACTTTCATCACAATGCTCCATGACCACTTTCATCACAATGCTCCTTGGCCCGTTTCATCGCAATGCTCCATGACACCTTTCATCCCAATGCTCCATGGCTCCTGACATCACAATGTTCCATAACCCCTTTCATCACAATGCTCCATGACCCCTGTCAAAACAATGCTCCATAACCCCTTTCATCACAATGCTCCTTGACCCATGTCAACACAATGGTCCAGGACCCCTTTCATCACAATGCTCCGTGGCACTTGTCATCACAATGCTCCAAGGCCCCTCTCATCACAATGCCCCATGACCCTTCTCATCACAATACTCAACGGCACTTGTTATAACAATGCTCCATAATCCCTATCATCACAATGCTCTATTACACCCCTTTCATCACAATTGTCCATGCCTTCAGTCATCACAATGTTCCACAACACGTGATATCACAATGCCTCATGACACCTATCATCACAATGCACCATGGCCCTTGTCATCACAATGCTCCATGACCCTGGTCATCACAACGCTCCATGATAACTTTCATCATACTAATCCATGACTCCTTCCATCAAAATGCTACAGTATGCCTTTCATCACAATGTTCAATGACCCTTGTCATCACAATGCTCCATGGCCCTTGTCATCACAATGCTCTATGACGCCTTTCATCACAATGCAACAGTATCCCTTTCATCACAATTCTCCAGGCCCTCTGTCACCACAATGCTCCATAACCCCTGACATCACAATGGCCAACGACAACTGTCATCACAATTCACCATGGATCTTGTCATCAAAATGCTCCATGCTCGTGTCATCACAATGCTCCAAGACCCGTGTCATCACAATGCTCCACGGCCGGTCTCATCACAATGCTCCATGACCCCTGTCATCAAAATTCTCCATGAACTTTCATCACAGTGCTCCATGAACACATTCATCACAATGCTCCATGATCCCTTTCATCACAATGCTCTAGGACCACCATCATCACAATGCTCCATGATCGCTATCATCACAATGATCCATGACCCCTTTCATAACGATGCTCCAGTACCCCCTTTCATCACAATGCTCCATGATTCCTGTCATCACAATGCGCCAGGACCCATGTCATCACAATGCTCTATGACCCTTGTCATCACAATGTTCCATGGCCCTTGTCATCACAATGCTCCATGCCCACTGCCATCACAATGCTCCATGACCACATTCATCACAATGCTGCATGACCCGTTTCACCACAATGCTAAGTGGCCCTTGTCATCACAATGCTCCATGGTGCTTGTCATCACAATGCTCCATGCCCCCATCATCACAATGCCCCATGAACCCTGTCATGACAAGGATCCATGGTCTTTGACATCACAGTGCTCCATGACACCTGTCATCACAATGGTCGATGATTCGTTTCATCACAATGCTCCCTGACCCCTGTCATCACAGTGTTCCATGACCCCTTGCATCACAACGCTCCATGACCAATTTTATCACAACGCTCCATGACTCCTATCATCACAATGCTCTATGGCCCTTGTCATCACAATGCTCAATGCCCACTGTCATCACAATGCTCCATGAGCACATTCATCACAATACTCCATGATCCGTTTCATCACAATGCTAAATGGCCCTTGTCATCACAATGTTCTTCAGTGCTTGTCATCACAATGCTGCATGACCCCTGTCATCACAATGCTCCATGGCCCTTGCCATCACAATGCTCCTTGAACGCTGTCATCACAATGCCCTATGACCAGTATCATCACAGGGCTCCTTGGCTGTTGTCATGAAAATGCTCCATAACCCCTGTCATCACAGTGAACCATGGCCCTTGTCATCACAATGCTCCCTGACCCATTTCATCACAATGCTCCATGACCACTTTCATTACAGAGCTCCATGATCGCTATCATCACAATGATCCATCACCCCTTTCATCACAGTGTTCCAGTACCATTTTCATCACAATGATCCAAGACCACTATCACCACAATGCTCCATGACACTTATTTTCACTATGCTCTATGACCCTTCTCATCACAATGCTCCATGGCCACTGTCATCACAATGATCCATGACCACGTTCATCACAATGCTCCATGACCCGTTTCATCAAAATGCTAAATTTCCCTTGTCATCACAATGCTCCATGGCGCTTGTCATCACAATGCTGCATGACTCCTGTCACCACACTGCCCTATGACCCCTGTCATCACAAGGCTCCATGGCCCTTGTCATCACAATGTTCCATAACACCTGTCATCACAATCCTCTATGCCCTTGTCATGACAATGCTCCATGACCCCTGTCATCACAAGGTTCCATGGCCCTTGACATCACAATTCCCCATGACACCTGACAACACAATGCTCCAGTACGCCTTTCATCACAATGCTCCAGGCCTCCTGCCATCACAATGCACCATGATCCCTTTCATGACAATAATCCATGACCCCTTTCATCACAAAGCTCCAGTATGCCTTTCAGCACAATGTTCAATGACACTTGTCATCACAATGCTCCACGGCCCTTGTCATCACAATGCTCCATGGCACTTGTCATCACAATGCTCTATGACGCCTTTCATCACAATGCACCAGTACCCCTTTCATCACAATTCTCTAGGCCCTCTGTCACCACAATGCTCCATAACCCCTGACATCACAATGGCCAATGACACCTGTCATCACAATTCACCATGGATCTTGTCATCAAAATGCTCCATGCTCGTGTCATCACAATGCTCCAAGACCCGTGTAACCACAATGCTCCATGGCCGGTCTCATCACAATGCTCCATGACCCCTGTCATCAAAATTCTCCATGAACTTTCATCACAGTGCTCCATGAACACATTCATCACAATGCTCCATGATCCCTTTCATCACAATGCTCTAGCACCACCATCATCACAATGATCCATGAATCATTTCATCACAATGCTCCAGTACCCCTTCCATCAAAATGCTCCATGGCCCTTGTCATCACAATGCTCCGTGACCCCTGTCATCATAATGCTCCATAACCCCAGTCATCACAATGCTCCATGACCCCTATCATCACAATGCTCCATGATAAATTTCATCGCAATCCTCCATGACACATTTCATCAGAATACTCCATGACCCCTCTCATCACAATGCTCCATGACAAATTTCATCACAATGCTCCATGACCCCTCTCATCACAATGCTCCATGACTCTTGTCATCTCAATTCTCCATCGCACTTGTCATCAAAATGCTCCATGCACCCTGTTATCACAATGATTCATTACCAACTGCATCACAATGATTCATGATCCCTTTCGTCACAATGCTCCTTTGCCCGTGTCATCACAATGCTCCATGAACCTTGTCATCACAATGCTCTGTGGCCCTTGTGATCGCAAAGCTCCATGTCTCCTTTCATCACAATGCTCTTTAGCCCGTGACATCACAATACTCCATGAAGCTTGTCAACACAATACTCCATGGCCCGTGTCATCAAAATGCTCCATGACTCCTGTCATCACAATGCTCCAGGAACCCTGTCATTACAATGCTCCAGGACCCCTCTCATCAGAATGCTCCATGACCCCTCTATTCACAATGCTCCATGCTGTATTCTTCACCAGGCTCCATGCCCTTGTCATCACAATGCTCCATGACTCCTGTCATCCCAGTGCTCCTGAACCCCTGTCATCACAATGTTCCATTGCCCTTGTCATCACAATGCCCCATGACCCCTGACATCACAATTCTCCATGGTACTTGTAATCACAATGCTCCATGCCCGTGGCATCACAATGCTCCATGACTTTGTCATCACAATCTTTCATGGCCTTTGTCATCACAATGTTCCTTGACACTTGTCATCACAATGGCCCATGCCCCCTGTCTTCACAATGCTACATCGCAATTGTCATCACAATGCTCCAGGGCCCCTGTCATCACAATGCTCCATGACCGTTGTCATCACAATGCTCCATGGCCCCTGTCATCACCATGTTCCATGACACTGGTCATCACAAAGCTCCATGACACCTGTCATCACATTGCTCCATTATCAATTTCATCACAATCCTCCATGACCCCTTTCATCCCAATGCTCCAGTATGCCTTTCATCCCACTGCTCCCTGCCCCCTGTCATCACAATGCCCCATCACCCCTGTCATCACAATGTTCCATGGCCCTTGTCATCACAGTACTCCATGAACCTTATCATCACCAAGATCCATGACCCTTGTGATCACAATGCTCCATGCCCCCTGTCATCACAATGGTTCATGACCACTTTCATCACAATGCTCCATGACCCCTCTCATCACAATGCTCTTTGGCACGTGGCATCACAATGCCCCATGACCCTTGTCACCACAATGCTCCATGGCCCGTGTCATCACAGTACTCCATGACCCCTTACATCACAATGGTCCATGACCCATTTCATTACAAGGCTCCATGACCCCTTTCATCACAGTGCTCCTGTACCCCTTTCATCACAATGCGCCATGAATCCTATCATCACAATGGTCCATTTACCGTTCTCATCACAATGCTCCATGGCCCTTGTCATCACAATGCTCCATGACCCGTTTCATCACAATGCTAAATTTCCCTTGTCATCACAATGCTCCATGGCGCTTGTCATCACAATGCTGCATGACGCCTGTCATCACACTGCCCTATGACCCTGTCATCACAAGGCTCCATGGCCCTTGTCATCACAATGCTCCATAACACCTGTCATCACAATCCTCCATGCCCTTGTCATGACAATACTCCATGACCCCTGTCATCACAAGGCTCCATGGCCCTTGACATCACAATTCTCCATGACACCTGACAACACAATGCTCCAGTACGCCTTTCATCACAATGCTCCAGGCCCCCTGTCATCACAATGCACCAAGATCCCTTTCATGACAATAATCCATGTCCCCTTTCATCACAATGCTCCAGTATGCCTTTCATCACAATACTCGCTGCCCCCTGTCATCACAATGCCCCATAACCCCTGTCAGCATTATATTCCATGCCCCCTGTAGTCACAATGCTCCATAACCGCTGTCATCACAATGCTCCATAACCGCTCTCATCACAATGCTCTATGACCCTTGTCATCACAATGCTCCATGGCGTTTTTCATCACAATGCTTGCTCCATGCCCCCTGTCATCGCAATTCTTCAAGACAACTTTCATCACAATGCTCCATGACCACTTTCATCACAATGCTCCTTGGCCCATTTCATCGCAATGCTCCATGACTCCTTTCATCACAATGCTCCATGGCCTCTGACATCACAATGCTCCATAACCCCTGTCATCACAATGCTCCATGACCCCTGTCAAAACAATGCTCCATAACCCCTTTCATCACAATGCTCCTTGACCCATGTCAACACAATGGTCCAGGACCCCTTTCATCACAATGCTCCGTGGCACTTGTCATCACAATGCTCCATGGCCCCTCTCATCACAATGCCCCATGACCCTTCTCATCACAATACTCAACGGCACTTGTTATAACAATGCTCCATAATCCCTATCATCACAATGCTCTATTACCCCCCTTTCATCACAATTGTCCATGCCTTCAGTCATCACAATGTTCCACAACACGTGATATCACAATGCCTCATGTCACCTATCATCACAATGCACCATGGCCCTTGTCATCACAATGCTCCGAGACCCCTGTCATCATAATGCGCCATAACCCCAGTCATCACAAAGCTCCTCGACCCCTATCATCACAGTGCTCCATGACAAATTTCATCACAATCCTCCGTGACACATTTCATCAGAATACTCCATGACCCCTCTCATCACAATGCTCCGTGGCACTTGTCATCACAATGCCTCATGACCCTTCTCATCACAATGCTCAACGGCACTTGTTATAACAATGCTCCATGATCCCTATCATCACAATGCTACATTATCCCCCTTTCATCACAATTGTCCATGCCTTCAGTCATCACAAAGTTCCATAACACGTGATATCACAATGCCTCATGTCACCTATCATCACAATGCACCATGGCCCTTGTCATCACAATGCTCCATGACCCTGGTCATCACAACGCTCCATGATACCTTTCATCATAATAATCCATGACTCCTTCCATCACAATGCTACAGTATGCCTTTCATCACAATGTTCAATGACACTTGTCATCACAATGCTCCATGATCCCTTTCATCACAATGCTCCATGAGCACTGTCATCACCATTCTCCATGACCGCTTTCATCACAATGCTCCATGATCGCTATCATCACAATGATCCATGAACCATTTCATCACAATGCTCCAGTACCCCTTCCATCAAAATGCTCCATGGCCCTTGTCATCACAATGCTCCGAGACCCCTGTCATCATAATGCTCCATAACCCCAGTCATCACAAAGCACCACGACCCCTATCATCACAGTGCTCCATGACAAATTTCATCACAATCCTCCGTGACACATTTCATCAGAATACTCCATGACCCCTCTCATCACAATGCTCCGTGGCACATGTCATCACAATGCTCCATGGCCCCTGTCATCACAATGCCCCATGACCCTTCTCATCACAATCCTCAACAGCACTTGTTATAACAATGCTCCATGATCCCTATCATCACAATGCTCCATTAACCCCCTTTCATCACAATTGTACATGCCTTCAGTCATCACAATGTTCCATAACACGTGATATCACAATGCCTCATGTCAACTATCATCACAATGCACCATGGCCCTTGTCATCACAATGCTCCATGACCCTGGTCATCACAACGCTCCATGAAACCTTTCATCATAATAATCCATGACTCCTTCCATCACAATGCTACAGTATGCCTTTCATCACAATGTTCAATGATCCTTGTCATCACAATGCTCCATGGCCCTTGTCATCACAATGCTCCATGGCCCTTGGCATCACAATGCTCTATGACGCCTTTCATCACAATACACCTGTACCCCTTTCATCACAATTCTCCAGGCCCTCTCTCACCACAATGCTCCATAACCCCTGACATCACAATGGCCAACGACACCTGTCATCACAATTCACCATGGATCTTGTCATCAAAATGCTCCATGCTCGTGTCATCACAATGCTCCAAGACCCGTGTCATCACAATGCTCCATGGCCGGTCTCATCACAATGCTCCATGACCCCTGTCATCAAAATTCTCCATGACCCCTGTCATCAAAATTCTCCATGAACTTTCATCACAGTGCTCCATGAACACATTCATCACAATGTTCCATGATCCCTTTCATCACAATGCTCTAGGACCACCATCATCACAATGCTCCATGATCGCTATCATCATAATGATCCATGACCCCTTTCATAACGATGCTCCAGTTCCCCCTTTCATCACAATGCTCCATGGTTCCTGTCATCACAATGCTCCATGGCCCCTGTCATCAAAATTCTCCATGAACTTTCATCACAGTGCTCCATGAACACATTCATCACAATGCTCCATGATCCCTTTCATCACAATGCTCTAGGACCACCATCATCACAATGCTCTAGGACCACCTTCATCACAATGCTCCATGATCGCTATCATCATAATGATCCATGACCCCTTTCATAACGATGCTCCAGTACCCCCTTTCATCACAATGCTCCATGGTTCCTGTCATCACAATGCGCCAGGACCCATGTCATCACAATGCTCTATGACCCTTGTCATCACAATCTTCCATGGCCCTTGTCATCACAATGCTCCATGCCCACTGCCATCACAATGCTTCATTACCACATTCATCACAGTGCTCCATGACACGTTTCATCACAATATTAAATGGTCCTTGTCATCACAATGCCCCATGCCAACCGTCATCACATTGCCTCAGGACCACATTCATCACAAAGCTCCATGATACCTTTCATCACAATGCTCTAGGACCACCATCATCACAATGCTCCATGATCGCTATCATCACAATGATCCATGACCCCTTTCATAACGATGCTCCAGTACCCCCTTTCATCACAATGCTCCATGGTTCCTGTCATCACAATGCTCCATGGCCCCTGTCATCAGAATTCTCCATGAACTTTCATCACAGTGCTCCATGAACACATTCATCACAATGCTCCATGATCCCTTTCATCACAATGCTCTAGGACCACCATCATCACAATGCTCCATGATCGCTATCATCACAATGATCCATGACCCCTTTCATAACGATGCTCCAGTACCCCCTTTCATCACAATGCTCCATGGTTCCTGTCATCACAATGCGCCAGGACCCATGTCATCACAATGCTCTATGACCCTTGTCATCACAATGTTCCATGGCCCTTGTCATCACAATGCTCCATGCCCACTGCCATCACAATGCTTCATTACCACATTCATCACAGTGCTCCATGACACGTTTCATCACAATATTAAATGGCCCTTGTCATCACAATGACCCATGCCAACGTTCATCACATTGCCTCAGGACCACATTCATCACAATGCTCCAGGACCCGTTTCATCACGATGCTAAATGACCCCTGTCATCACAATTCTCCATGGCGCTTGTCATCACTATGCTCCATGTCCCTTGTCATCACAATGATCCATGACCCCTTTCATCACAATGTTCCACTACACGTTTCATCACAATGCTCCATGGCACCTATCATCACAATCATAAATGACCCCTGTCATCAAAATGCTCAATGACCCTTGTCAACACAAGGCTTCATGCCCGTGTCATCAAAATGCTCCATGGTCCGTGTCATCCCAATGCTCCATGACTCCTGTCATCAGAATTCTCCATGAACTCTTTCATCACAATGCTCCATGACCACTTTCATCAAAACGATCCATGACCAGTTTCATCACAATGCTCCATGATCGCTATCATCACAATGATCCATGACACATTTCATCACAATGCTGCAATACCCCTTTCATCACAATGCTCCATGGCGCCTGTCATCACAATGCCCCATGTTCCCTGTCATCACAATGCTCCCTGAACACGTCATCACAATGCCCCATGGCCCTTTTCATCACAATGCTCCATAACCCCTGTCAACACAATGCCCCATGACCCCTGACATCACAAGCCTCCATAGCACTTCTCACCCCATTGCTCCATGCCCTTGTCATCACAATGCTCCATGAACACTGTCATCACAATGCCCTATGACCAGTGTCATCACAGTGCTCCTTGGCTGTTGTCATGAAAATGCTCCATAACCCCTGTCATCACAGTGAACCATGGCCCTTGTCATCACAATGCTCCATGACCCCTTTCATCACAATAAGCCATGACCAATTTCATCACAATGCTCGGTGATCGCTATCATCCAAATGATCCATGACCCCTTTCATCACAATGCTCCCTGACCCATTTCATCACAATGCTCCATGACCACTTTCATTACAGAGTCCATGATCGCTATCATCACAATGATCCATCACCCCTTTCATCACAGTGTTCCACTACCATTTTCATCACAATGCTCCACGACACCTATCATCACAATACTCCATGACCCTTATCATCACAATGCTCTATGGCCCTTGTCATCACAATGATCCATGGCCACTGTCATCACAATGCTCCATGACCACCTTCATCACAATGCTCCATGACCCGTTTCATCACAATGCTAAATTTCCCTTGTCATCACAATGCTCCATGGCGCTTGTCATCACAATGCTGCATGACTCCTGTCATCACACTGCCCTATGACCCTGTCATCACAAGGCTCCATGGCCCTTGTCATCACAATGCTCCATAACATCTGTCATCACAATCCTCCATGCCCTTGTCATGACAATGCTCCATGACCCCTGTCATCACAAGGCTCCATGGCCCTTGACATCACAATTCTCCATGACACCTGACAACACAATGCTCCAGTACACCTTTCATCACAATGCTCCAGGCCCCCTGTCATCACAATGCACCAAGATCCCTTTCATGACAATAATCCATGTCCCCTTTCATCACAATGCTCCAGTATGCCATTCATCACAATACTCGCTGCCCCCTGTCATCACAATGCCCCATAACCCCTGTCAGCATTATATTCCATGCCCCCTGTAGTCACAATGCTCCATAACCGCTGTCATCACAATGCTCCATGACCCTTGTCATCACAATGCTCCATGGCGTTTTTCATCACAATGCTCCATGCCCCCTCTCATCGCAATTCTTCAAGACAACTTTCATCACAATGCTCCATGACCACTTTCATCACAATGCTCCTTGGCCCATTTCATCGCAATGCTCCATGACCCCTTTCATCACAATGCTCCATGACCCCTGTCAAAACAATGCTCCATAACCCCTGTCATCACAATGCTCCATGACCCCTGTCAAAACAATGCTCCATAACCCCTGTCATCACAATGCTCCTTGACCCATGTCAACACAATGGTCCAGGACCCCTTTCATCACAATGCTCCTTGGCACGTGTCATCACAATGCTCCATGAACTGTATCATCACAATGCACCATGACCCCTGTCATAACAATGCACCATGACCTCTGTCATCACAATGCTCCATGATCCCTTTCATCACAATGCTCCATGAGCACTGTCATCACCATGCTCCATGACCGCTTTCAACACAATGCTCCATGATCGCTATCATCACAATGATCCATGAACCATTTCATCACAATGCTCCAGTACCCCTTCCATCAAAATGCTCCATGGCCCTTGTCATCACAATGCTCCGAGACCCCTGTCATCACAATGCTCCATAACCCCAGTCATCACAAAGCTCCACGACCCCTAACATCACAATGCTCCATGACAAATTTCATCACAATCCTCCGTGACACATTTCATCAGAATACTCCATGACCCCTCTCATCACAATGCTCCGTGGCACTTGTCATCACAATGCTCCATGGCCCCTGTCATCACAATGCCCCATGACCCTTCTCATCACAATGCTCAATGGCACTTGTTATAACAATGCTCCATGATCCCTATCATCACAATGCTCCATTAACCCCCATTCATCACAATTGTCCATGCCTTCAGTCATCACAATGTTCCCTAACACGTGATATCACAATGCCTCATGTCACCTATCATCACAATGCACCATGGCCCTTGTCATCACAATGCTCCATGACCCTGGTCATCACAACGCTCCATGATACCTTTCATCATAATAATCCATGACTCCTTCCATCACAATGCTACAGTATGCCTTTCATCACAATGTTCAATGACACTTGTCATCACAATGCTCCATGGCCCTTGTCATCACAATGCTCCATGGCCCTTGTCATCACAATGCTCTATGACGCCTTTCATCACAATGCACCAGTACCCCTTTCATCACAATTCTCCAGGCCCTCTGTCACCACAATGCTCCATAACCCCTGACATCACAATGGCCAACGACACCTGTCATCACAATTCACCATGGATCTTGTCATCAAAATGCTCCATGCTCGTGTCAGCACAATGCTCCAAGACCCGTGTCATCACAATGCTCCATGGCCGGTCTCATCACAATGCTCCATGACCCCTGTCATCAAAATTCTCCATGACCCCTGTCATCAAAATTCTCCATGAACTTTCATCACAGTGCTCCATGAACACATTCATCACAATGCTCCATGATCCCTTTCATCACAATGCTCTAGGACCACCATCATCACAATGCTCCATAATCGCTATCATCACAATGATCCATGACCCCTTTCATAACGATGCTCCAGTCCCCCTTTCATCACAATGCTCCATGTTTCCTGTCATCACAATGCTCCATGACCCCTGTCATCAAAATTCTCCATGGCCCCTGTCATCAAAATTCTCCATGAACTTTCATCACAGTGCTCCATGAACACATTCATCACAATGCTCCAAGATCCCTTTCATCACAATGCTCTAGGACCACCATCATCACAATGCTCCATGATCGCTATCATCACAATGATCCATGACCTCTTTCATAACGATGCTCCAGTACCCCCTTTCATCACAATGCTCCATGGTTCCTGTCATTACAATGCGCCAGGACCCATGTCATCACAATGCTCTATGACCCTTTTCATCACCATGTTCCATGGCCCTTGTCATCACAATGCTCCATGCCCACTGCCATCACAATGCTTCATTACCACATTCATCACAGTGCTCCATGACACGTTTCATCACAATATTAAATGGCCCTTGTCATCGCAATGCCCCATGCCAACCGTCATCACATTGCCTCAGGACCACATTCATCACAATGCTCCAGGACCCGTTTCATCACAATGCTAAATGACCCCTGTCATCACAATTCTCCATGGCGCTTGTCATCACTATGCTCCATGTCCCTTGTCATCACAATGATCCATGACCCCTTTCATCACAATGTTCCACTACACGTTTCATCACAATGCTCCATGGCACCTATCATCACAATCATAAATGACCCCTGTCATCAAAATGCTCAATGACCCTTGTCAACACAAGGCTTCATGCCCGTGTCATCAAAATGCTCCATGGTCCGTGTCATCCCAATGCTCCATGACTCCTCTCATCAGAATTCTCCATGAACTCTTTCATCACAATGCTCCGTGACCACTTTCACCAAAACGATCCATGACCAGTTTCATCACAATGCTCCATGATCGCTATCATCACAATGATCCATGACACATTTCATCACAATGCTCCAATACCCCTTTCATCACAATGCTCCATGGCGCCTGTCATCACAATGCCCCATGTTCCCTGTCATCACAATGCTCCATGAACACGTCATCACAATGCCCCATGGCCCTTTTCATCACAATGCTCCATAACCCCTGTCAACACAATGCCCCATGACCCCTGACATCACAAGCCTCCATAGCACTTCTCATCCCATTGCTCCATGCCCTTGTCATCACAATGCTCCATGAACACTGTCATCACAATGCCCTATGACCAGTGTCATCACAGTGCTCCTTGGCTGTTGTCATGAAAATGCTCCATAACCCCTGTCATCACAGTGAACCATGGCCCTTGTCATCACAATGCTCCATGACCCCTTTCATCACAATAAGCCATGACCAATTTCATCACAATGCTCGGTGATCGCTATCATCCAAATGATCCATGACCCCTTTCATCAAAATGCTCCCTGACACATTTCATCACAATGCTCCATGACCACTTTCATTACAGAGCTCCATGATTGCTATCATCACAATGACCCATCACCCCTTTCATCACAGTGTTCCAGTACCATTTTCATCACAATGCTCCACGACACCTATCATCACAATGCTCCATGACCCTTATCATCACAATGCTCTATGGCCCTTGTCATCACAATGATCCATGGCCACTGTCATCACAATGCTCCATGACCACATTCATCACAATGCTCCATGACCCGTTTCATCACAATGCTAAATGGCCCTTGTCATCACAATGCTGCATGACCCCTGTCATCACAATGCTCCATGGCCCATGCCATCACAATGCTCCATGAACACTGTCATCACAATGCCCTATGACCAGTGTCATCACAGTGCTCCTTGGCTGTTGTCATGAAAATGCTCCATAATCCCTGTCATCACAGTGAACCATGGCCCTGGTCATCACAATGCTCCATGACCACTTTCATCACAATAAGCCATGACCACATTCATCACAATGCTCCATGACCCATTTCATCACAATGCTAAATTTCCCTTGTCATCACAATGCTCCATGGCGCTGGTCATCACAATGCTGCATGACTCCTGTCATCACACTGTCCTAAGACCCTGTCATCACAATGCTCCATGACCCTGTCATCACAAGGCTCCATGGCCCTTGACATCACAATTCTCCATGACACCTGACAACACAATGCTCCAGTACGCCTTTCATCACAATGCTCCAGGCCCCCTGTCATCACAATGCACCATGATCCCTTTCATGACAATAATCAATGGCCCCTTTCATCACAATGCTCCAGTATGCCTTTCATCACAATACTCGCTGCCCCCTGTCATCACAATGCCCCATAACCCCTGTCAGCATTATATTCCATGCCCCCTGTAGTCACAATGCTCCATAACCGCTGTCATCACAATGCTCCATAACCGCTCTCATCACAATGCTCCATGACCCTTGTCATCACAATGCTCCATGGCGTTTTTCATCACAATGCTTGCTCCATGCCCCCTGTCATCGCAATTCTTCAAGACAACTTTCATCACAATGCTCCATGACCACTTTCATCACAATGCTCCTTGGCCCATTTCATCGCAATGCTCCATGACTCCTTTCATCACAATGCTCCATGGCCTCTGACATCACAATGCTCCATAACCCCTGTCATCACAATGCTCCATGACCCCTGTCAAAACAATGCTCCATAACCCCTGTCATCACAATGCTCCTTGACCCATGTCAACACAATGATCCAGGACACCTTTCATCACAATGCTCCTTGGCACGTGTCATCACAATGCTCCATGAACTGTATCATCACAATGCACCATGACCCCTGTCATAACAATGCACCATGACCTCTGTCATCACAATGCTCCATGATCCCTTTCATCACAATGCTCCATGAGCACTGTCATCACAATGCTCCATGACCGCTTTCAACACAATGCTCCATGATCGCTATCATCACAATGATCCATGAACCATTTCATCACAATGCTCCAGTACCCCTTCCATCAAAATGCTCCATGGCCCTTGTCATCACAATGCTCCGAGACCCCTGTCATCATAATGCTCCATAACCCCAGTCATCACAAAGCTCCACGACCTCTATCATCACAATGCTCCATGACAAATTTCATCACAATCCTCCGTGACACATTTTATCAGAATACTCCATGACCCCTCTCATCACGATGCTCCGTGGCACTTGTCATCACAAAGCTCCATGGCCCCTGTCATCACAATGCCCCATGACCCTTCTCATCACAATGCTCAACGGCACTTGTTATAACAATGCTCCATGATCCCTATCATCACAATGCTCCATTACCCCCCTTTCATCACAATTGTCCATGCCTTCAGTCATCACAATGTTCCATAACACGTGATATCACAATGCCTCATGTCTCCTATCATCACAATGCACCATGGCCCTTGTCATCACAATGCTCCATGACCATGGTCATCACAACGCTCCATGATACCTTTCATCATAATAATCCATGACTCCTACCATCACAATGCTACAGTGTGCCTTTCATCACAATGTTCAATAACCCTTGTCATCACAATGCTCCATGGCCCTTGTCATCACAATGCTCCATGGCCCTTGTCATCACAATGCTCTATGATGCCTTTCATCACAATGCACCAGTACCCCTTTCATCACAATTCTCCAGGCCCTCTGTCACCACAATGCTCCATAACCCCTGACATCACAATGGCCAACGACACCTGTCATCACAATTCACCATGGATCTTCTCATCAAAATGCTCCATGCTCGTGTCATCACAATGCTCCAAGACCCGTGTCATCACAATGCTCCATGGCCGGTCTCATCACAATGCTCCATGACCCCTGTCATCAAAATTCTCCATGACCCCTGTCATCAAAATTCTCCATGAAATTTCATCACAGTGCTCCATGAACACATTCATCACAATGCTCCATGATCCCTTTCATCACAATGCTCTAGGACCACCATCATCACAATGCTCCATGATCGCTATCATCACAATAATCCATGACCCCTTTCATAACGATGCTCCAGTTCCCCCTATCATCACAATGCTCCATGGTTCCTGTCATCACAATGCGCCAGGACCCATGTCATCACAATGCTCTATGACCCTTGTCATCACAATGTTCCATGGCCCTTGTCATCACAATGCTCCATGCCCACTGCCATCACAATGCTTCATTACCACATTCATCACAGTGCTCCATGACACATTTCATCACAATATTAAATCGCTCTTGTCATCATAATGCCCCATGCCAACCGTCATCACATTGCCTCAGGACCACATTCATCACAATGCTCCATGATCCCTTTCATCACAATGCTCTAGGACCACCATCATAACAATGCTCCATGATCGCTATCATCACAATGATCCATGACCCCTTTCATAACGATGCTCCAGTACCCCCTTTCATCACAATGCTCCATGGTTCCTGTGATCACAATGCTCCATGGAACCTGTCATCAAAATTCTCCATGAACTTTCATCACAGTGCTCCATGAACACATTCATCACAATGCTCCATGATCCCTTTCATCACAATGCTCCAGGACCACCATCATCACAATGCTCCATGATCGCTATCATCACAATGATCCATGACCCCTTTCATAACGATGCTCCAGTACCCCCTTTCATCACAATGCTCCATGGTTCCTGTCATCACAAAGCGCCAGGACCCATGTCATCACAATGCTCTATGACCCTTGTCATCACAATGTTCCATGGCCCTTGTCATCACAATGCTCCATGCCCACTGCCATCACAATGCTTCATTACCACATTCATCACAGTGCTCCATGACACGTTTCATCACAATATTAAATGGCCCTTGTCATCACAATGCCCCATGCCAACGTTCATCACATTGCCTCAGGACCACATTCATCACAATGCTCCAGGACCCGTTTCATCACAATGCTAAATGACCCCTGTCATCACAATTCTCCATGGCGCTTGTCATCACTATGCTCCATGTCCCTTGTCATCACAATGATCCATGACCCTTTTCATCACAATGTTCCACTACACGTTTCATCACAATGCTCCATGGCACCTATCATCACAATCATAAATGACCCCTGTCATCAAAATGCTCAATGACCCTTGTCAACACAAGGCTTCATGCCCGTGTCATCAAAATGCTCCATGGTCCGTGTCATCCCAATGCTCCATGACTCCTCTCATCAGAATTCTCCATGAACTCTTTCATCACAATGCTCCATGACCACTTTCATCAAAACGATCCATGACCAGTTTCATCACAATGCTCCATGATCGCTATCATCACAATGATCCATGACACATTTCATCACAATGCTCCCATACCCCTTTCATCACAATGCTCCATGGCGCCTGTCATCACAATGCCCCATGTTCCCTGTCATGACAATGCTCCATGAACACGTCATCACAATGCCCCATGGCCCTTTTCATCACAATGCTCCATAACCCCTGTCAACACAATGCCCCATGACCCCTGACATCACAAGCCTCCATAGCACTTCTCACCCCATTGCTCCATGCCCTTGTCATCACAATGCTCCATGAACACTGTCATCACAATGCCCTATGACCAGTGTCATCACAGTGCTCCTTGGCTGTTGTCATGAAAATGCTCCATAACCCCTGTCATCACAGTGAACCATGGCCCTTGTCATCACAATGCTCCATGACCACTTTCATCACAATAAGCCATGACCAATTTCATCACAATGCTCGGTGATCGCTATCATCCAAATGATCCATGACCCCTTTCATCACAATGCTCCCTGACCCATTTCATCACAATGCTCCATGACCACTTTCATTACAGAGCTCCATGATCCCTATCATCACAATGATCCATCACCCCTTTCATCACAGTGTTCCACTACCATTTTTATCACAATGCTCTACGACACCTATCATCACAATACTCCATGACCCTTATCATCACAATGCTCTATGGCCCTTGTCATCACAATGATCCATGGCCACTGTCATCACAATGCTCCATGACCACGTTCATCACAATGCTCCATGACCCGTTTCATCACAATGCTAAATTTCCCTTGTCATCACAATGCTCCATGGCGCTTCTCATCACAATGCTGCATGACTCCTGTCATCACACTGCCCTATGACCCTGTCATCACAAGGCTCCATAACACCTGTCATCACAATCCTCCATGCCCTTGTCATGACAATGCTCCATGACCCCTGTCATCACAAGGCTCCATGGCCCTTGACATCACAATTCTCCATGACACCTGACAACACAATGCTCCAGTACGCCTTTCATCACAATGCTCCAGGCCCCCTGTCATCACAATGCACCAAGATCCCTTTCATGACAATAATCCATGTCCCCTTTCATCACAATGCTCCAGTATGCCTTTCATCACAATACTCGCTGCCCCCTGTCATCACAATGCCCCATAACCCCTGTCAGCATTATATTCCATGCCCCCTGTAGTCACAATGCTCCATAACCGCTGTCATCACAATGCTCCATAACCGCTCTCATCACAATGCTCCATGACCCTTGTCATCACAATGCTCCATGGCGTTTTTCATCACAATGCTTGCTCCATGCCCCCTGTCATCGCAATTCTTCAAGACAACTTTCATCACAATGCTCCATGACCACTTTCATCACAATGCTCCTTGGCCCATTTCATCGCAATGCTCCATGACTCCATTCATCACAATGCTCCATGGCCTCTGACATCACAATGCTCCATAACCCCTGTCATCACAATGCTCCATGACCCCTGTCAAAACAATGCTCCATAACCCCTGTCATCACAATGCTCCTTGACCCATGTCAACACAATGATCCACGACACCTTTCATCACAATGCTCCTTGGCACGTGTCATCACAATGCTCCATGAACTGTATCATCACAATGCACCATGACCCCTGTCATAACAATGCACCATGACCTCTGTCATCACAATGCTCCATGATCCCTTTCATCACAATGCTCCATGAGCACTGTCATCACAATGCTCCATGACCGCTTTCAACACAATGCTCCATGATCGCTATCATCACAATGATCCATGAACCATTTCATCACAATGCTCCAGTACCCCTTCCATCAAAATGCTCCATGGCCCTTGTCATCACAATGCTCCGAGACCCCTGTCATCATAATGCTCCATAACCCCAGTCATCACAAAGCTCCACGACCCCTATCATCACAATGCTCCATGACAAATTTCATCACAATACTCGGTGACACATTTTATCAGAATACTCCATGACCCCTCTCATCACAATGCTCCGTGGCACTTGTCATCACAAAGCTCCATGGCCCCTGTCATCACAATGCCCCATGACCCTTCTCATCACAATGCTCAACGGCACTTGTTATAACAATGCTCCATGATCCCTATCATCACAATGCTCCATTACCCCCCTTTCATCACAATTGTCCATGCCTTCAGTCATCACAATGTTCCATAACACGTGATATCACAATGCCTCATGTCTCCTATCATCACAATGCACCATGGCCCTTGTCATCACAATGCTCCATGACCCTGGTCATCACAACGCTCCATGATACCTTTCATCATAATAATCCATGACTCCTTCCATCACAATGCTACAGTGTGCCTTTCATCACAATGTTCAATAACCCTTGTCATCACAATGCTCCATGGCCCTTGTCATCACAATGCTCCATGGCCCTTGTCATCACAATGCTCTATGATGCCTTTCATCACAATGCACCAGTACCCCTTTCATCACAATTCTCCAGGCCCTCTGTCACCACAATGCTCCATAACCCCTGACATCACAATGGCCAACGACACCTGTCATCACAATTCACCATGGATCTTCTCATCAAAATGCTCCATGCTCGTGTCATCACAATGCTCCAAGACCCGTGTCATCACAATGCTCCATGGCCGGTCTCATCACAATGCTCCATGACCCCTGTCATCAAAATTCTCCATGACCCCTGTCATCAAAATTCTCCATGAAATTTCATCACAGTGCTCCATGAACACATTCATCACAATGCTCCATGATCCCTTTCATCACAATGCTCTAGGACCACCATCATCACAATGCTCCATGATCGCTATCATCACAATGATCCATGACCCCTTTCATAACGATGCTCCAGTACCCCCTTTCATCACAATGCTCCATGGTTCCTGTCATCACAATGCTCCATGGCCCCTGTCATCAAAATTCTCCATGAACTTTCATCACAATGCTCCATGAACACATTCATCACAATGCTCCATGATCCCTTTCATCACAATGCTCTAGGACCACCATCATCACAATGCTCCATGATCGCTATCATCACAATGATCCATGACCCCTTTCATAACGATGCTCCAGTACCCCCTTTCATCACAATGCTCCATGGTTCCTGTCATCACAATGCGCCAGGACCCATGTCATCACAATGCTCTATGACCCTTGTCATCACAATGTTCCATGGCCCTTGTCATCACAATGCTCCATGCCCACTGCCATCACAATGCTTCATTACCACATTCATCACAGTGCTCCATGACACGTTTCATCACAATATTAAATGGCCCTTGTCATCGCAATGCCCCATGCCAACGTTCATCACATTGCCTCAGGACCACATTCATCACAATGCTCCAGGACCCGTTTCATCACAATGCTAAATGACCCCTGTCATCACAATTCTCCATGGCGCTTGTCATCACTATGCTCCATGTCCCTTGTCATCACAATGATCCATGACCCCTTTCATCACAATGTTCCACTACACGTTTCATCACAATGCTCCATGGCACCTATCATCACAATCATAAATGACCCCTGTCATCAAAATGCTCAATGACCCTTGTCAACACAAGGCTTCATGCCCGTGTCATCAAAATGCTCCATGGTCCGTGTCATCCCAATGCTCCATGACTCCTGTCATCAGAATTCTCCATGAACTCTTTCATCACAATGCTCCATGACCACTTTCATCAAAACGATCCATGACCAGTTTCATCACAATGCTCCATGATCGCTATCATCACAATGATCCATGACACATTTCATCACAATGCTCCAATACCCCATTCATCACAATGCTCCATGGCGCCTGTCATCACAATGCCCCATGTTCCCTGTCATCACAATGCTCCATGAACACGTCATCACAATGCCCCATGGCCCTTTTCATCACAATGCTCCATAAAGCCTGTCAACACAATGCCCCATGACCCCTGACATCACAAGCCTCCATAGCACTTCTCACCCCATTGCTCCATGCCCTTGTCATCACAATGCTCCATGAACACTGTCATCACAATGCCCTATGACCAGTGTCATCACAGTGCTCCTTGGCTGTTGTCATGAAAATGCTCCATAACCCCTGTCATCACAGTGAACCATGGCCCTTGTCATCACAATGCTCCATGACCACTTTCATCACAATAAGCCATGACCAATTTCATCACAATGCTCGGTGATCGCTATCATCCAAATGATCCATGACCCCTTTCATCACAATGCTCCCTGACCCATTTCATCACAATGCTCCATGACAACTTTCATTACACAGCTCCATGATCGCTATCATCACAATGATCCATCACCCCTTTCATCACAGTGTTCCACTACCATTTTCATCACAATGCTCCACGACACCTATCATCACAATACTCCATGACCCTTATCATCACAATGCTCTATGGCCCTTGTCACCACAATGATCCATGGCCACTGTCATCACAATGCTCCATGACCACCTTCATCACAATGCTCCATGACCCGTTTCATCACAATGCTAAATTTCCCTTGTCATCACAATGCTCCATGGCGCTTGTCATCACAATGCTGCATGACTCCTGTCATCACACTGCCCTATGACCCTGTCATCACAAGGCTCCATGGCCCTTGTCATCACAATGCTCCATAACACCTGTCATCACAATCCTCCATGCCCTTGTCATGACAATGCTCCATGACCCCTGTCATCACAAGGCTCCATGGCCCTTGACATCACAATTCTCCATGACACCTGACAACACAATGCTCCAGTACGCCTTTCATCACAATGCTCCAGGCCCCCTGTCATCACAATGCACCAAGATCCCTTTCATGACAATAATCCATGTCCCCTTTCATCACAATGCTCCAGTATGCCTTTCATCACAATACTCGCTGCCCCCTGTCATCACAATGCCCCATAACCCCTGTCAGCATTATATTCCATGCCCCCTGTAGTCACAATGCTCCATAACCGCTGTCATCACAATGCTCCATGACCCTTGTCATCACAATGCTCCATGGCGTTTTTCATCACAATGCTCCATGCCCCCTGTCATCGCAATTCTTCAAGACAACTTTCATCACAATGCTCCATGACCACTTTCATCACAATGCTCCTTGGCCCGTTTCATCGCAATGCTCCATGACTCCTTTCATCACAATGCTCCATGGCCTCTGACATCACAATGCTCCATAACCCCTGTCATCACAATGCTCCATGACCCCTGTCAAAACAATGCTCCATAACCCCTGTCATCACAATGCTCCTTGACCCATGTCAACACAATGGTCCAGGACCCCTTTCATCCCAATGCTCCTTGGCACGTGTCATCACAATGCTCCATGAACTGTATCATCACAATGCACCATGACCCCTGTCATAACAATGCACCATGACCTCTGTCATCACAATGCTCCATGATCCCTTTCATCACAATGCTCCATGAGCACTGTCATCACCATTCTCCATGACCGCTTTCAACACAATGCTCCATGATCGCTATCATCACAATGATCCATGAACCATTTCATCACAATGCTCCAGTACCCCTTCCATCAAAATGCTCCATGGCCCTTGTCATCACAATGCTCCGAGACCCCTGTCATCATAATGCTCCATAACCCCAGTCATCACAAAGCTCCACGACCCCTATCATCACAGTGCTCCATGACAAATTTCATCACAATCCTCCGTGACACATTTCATCAGAATACTCCATGACTCCTCTCATCACAATGCTCCGTGGCACATGTCATCACAATGCTCCATGGCCCCTGTCATCACAATGCCCCATGACCCTTCTCATCACAATCCTCAACAGCACTTGTTATAACAATGCTCCATGATCCCTATCATCACAATGCTCCATTAACCCCCTTTCATCACAATTGTACATGCCTTCAGTCATCACAATGTTCCATAACACGTGATATCACAATGCCTCATGTCAACTATCATCACAATGCACCATGGCCCTTGTCATCACAATGCTCCATGACACCTTTCATCATAATAATCCATGACTCCTTCCATCACAATGCTACAGTATGCCTTTCATCACAATGTTCAATGATCCTTGTCATCACAATGCTCCATGGCCCTTGTCATCACAATGCTCCATGGCCCTTGTCATCACAATGCTCTATGACGCCTTTCATCACAATGCACCTGTACCCCTTTCATCACAATTCTCCAGGCCCTCTGTCACCACAATGCTCCATAACCCCTGACATCACAATGGCCAACGACACCTGTCATCACAATTCACCATGGATCTTGTCATCAAAATGCTCCATGCTCGTGTCATCACAATGCTCCAAGACCCGTGTCATCACAATGCTCCATGGCCGGTCTCATCACAATGCTCCATGACCCCTGTCATCAAAATTCTCCATGACCCCTGTCATCAAAATTCTCCATGAAATTTCATCACAGTGCTCCATGAACACATTCATCACAATGCTCCATGATCCCTTTCATCACAATGCTCTAGGACCACCATCATCACAATGCTCCATGATCGCTATCATCACAATAATCCATGACCCCTTTCATAACGATGCTCCAGTTCCCCCTATCATCACAATGCTCCATGGTTCCTGTCATCACAATGCTCCATGGACCCTGTCATCAAAATTCTCCATGAACTTTCATCACAGTGCTCCATGAACACATTCATCACAATGCTCCATGATCCCTTTCATCACAATGCTCTAGGACCACCATCATCACAATGCTCCATGATCGCTATCATCATAATGATCCATGACCCCTTTCATAACGATGCTCCAGTACCCCCTTTCATCACAATGCTCCATGGTTCCTGTCATCACAATGCGCCAGGACCCATGTCATCACAATGCTCTATGACCCTTGTCATCACAATGTTCCATGGCCCTTGTCATCACAATGCTCCATGCCCACTGCCATCACAATGCTTCATTACCACATTCATCACAGTGCTCCATGACACGTTTCATCACAATATTAAATGGCCCTTGTCATCATAATGCCCCATGCCAACCGTCATCACATTGCCTCAGGACCACATTCATCACAATGCTCCATGATCCCTTTCATCACAATGCTCTAGGACCACCATCATAACAATGCTCCATGATCGCTATCATCACAATGATCCATGACCCCTTTCATAACGATGCTCCAGTACCCCCTTTCATCACAATGCTCCATGGTTCCTGTGATCACAATGCTCCATGGACCCTGTCATCAAAATTCTCCATGAACTTTCATCACAGTGCTCCATGAACACATTCATCACAATGCTCCATGATCCCTTTCATCACAATGCTCTAGGACCACCATCATCACAATGCTCCATGATCGCTATCATCACAATGATCCATGACCCCTTTCATAACGATGCTCCAGTACCCCCTTTCATCACAATGCTCCATGGTTCCTGTCATCACAATGCGCCAGGACCCATGTCATCACAATGCTCTATGACCCTTGTCATCACAATGTTCCATGGCCCTTGTCATCACAATGCTCCATGCCCACTGCCATCACAATGCTTCATTACCACATTCATCACAGTGCTCCATGACACGTTTCATCACAATATTAAATGGCCCTTGTCATCACAATGCCCCATGCCAACGTTCATCACATTGCCTCAGGACCACATTCATCACAATGCTCCAGGACCCGTTTCATCACAATGCTAAATGACCCCTGTCATCACAATTCTCCATGGCGCTTGTCATCACTATGCTCCATGTCCCTTGTCATCACAATGATCCATGACCCTTTTCATCACAATGTTCCACTACACGTTTCATCACAATGCTCCATGGCACCTATCATCACAATCATAAATGACCCCTGTCATCAAAATGCTCAATGACCCTTGTCAACACAAGGCTTCATGCCCGTGTCATCAAAATGCTCCATGGTCCGTGTCATCCCAATGCTCCATGACTCCTGTCATCAGAATTCTCCATGAACTCTTTCATCACAATGCTCCATGACCACTTTCATCAAAACGATCCATGAGCAGTTTCATCACAATGCTCCATGATCGCTATCATCACAATGATCCATGACACATTTCATCACAATGCTCCAATACCCCTTTCATCACAATGCTCCATGGCGCCTGTCATCACAATGCCCCATGTTCCCTGTCATGACAATGCTCCATGAACACGTCATCACAATGCCCCATGGCCCTTTTCATCACAATGCTCCATAACCCCTGTCAACACAATGCCCCATGACCCCTGACATCACAAGCCTCCATAGCACTTCTCACCCCATTGCTCCATGCCCTTGTCATCACAATGCTCCATGAACACTGTCATCACAATGCCCTATGACCAGTGTCATCACAGTGCTCCTTGGCTGTTGTCATGAAAATGCTCCATAACCCCTGTCATCACAGTGAACCATGGCCCTTGTCATCACAAAGCTCCATGACCACTTTCATCACAATAAGCCATGACCAATTTCATCACAATGCTCGGTGATCGCTATCATCCAAATGATCCATGACCCCTTTCATCACAATGCTCCCTGACCCATTTCATCACAATGCTCCATGACCACTTTCATTACAGAGCTCCATGATCCCTATCATCACAATGATCCATCACCCCTTTCATCACAGTGTTCCACTACCATTTTTATCACAATGCTCTACGACACCTATCATCACAATACTCCATGACCCTTATCATCACAATGCTCTATGGCCCTTGTCATCACAATGATCCATGGCCACTGTCATCACAATGCTCCATGACCACGTTCATCACAATGCTCCATGACCCGTTTCATCACAATGCTAAATTTCCCTTGTCATCACAATGCTCCATGGCGCTTCTCATCACAATGCTGCATGACTCCTGTCATCACACTGCCCTATGACCCTGTCATCACAAGGCTCCATAACACCTGTCATCACAATCCTCCATGCCCTTGTCATGACAATGCTCCATGACCCCTGTCATCACAAGGCTCCATGGCCCTTGACATCACAATTCTCCATGACACCTGACAACACAATGCTCCAGTACGCCTTTCATCACAATGCTCCAGGCCCCCTGTCATCACAATGCACCAAGATCCCTTTCATGACAATAATCCATGTCCCCTTTCATCACAATGCTCCAGTATGCCTTTCATCACAATACTCGCTGCCCCCTGTCATCACAATGCCCCATAACCCCTGTCAGCATTATATTCCATGCCCCCTGTAGTCAAAATGCTCCATAACCGCTGTCATCACAATGCTCCATAACCGCTCTCATCACAATGCTCCATGACCCTTGTCATCACAATGCTCCATGGCGTTTTTCATCACAATGCTTGCTCCATGCCCCCTGTCATCGCAATTCTTCAAGACAACTTTCATCACAATGCTCCATGACCACTTTCATCACAATGCTCCTTGGCCCATTTCATCGCAATGCTCCATGACTCCTTTCATCACAATGCTCCATGGCCTCTGACATCACAATGCTCCATAACCCCTGTCATCACAATGCTCCATGACCCCTGTCAAAACAATGCTCCATAACCCCTGTCATCACAATGCTCCTTGACCCATGTCAACACAATGATCCAGGACACCTTTCATCACAATGCTCCTTGGCACGTGTCATCACAATGCTCCATGAACTGTATCATCACAATGCACCATGACCCCTGTCATAACAATGCACCATGACCTCTGTCATCACAATGCTCCATGATCCCTTACATCACAATGCTCCATGAGCACTGTCATCACAATGCTCCATGACCGCTTTCAACACAATGCTCCATGATCGCTATCATCACAATGATCCATGAACCATTTCATCACAATGCTCCACTACCCCTTCCATCAAAATGCTCCATGGCCCTTGTCATCACAATGCTCCGAGACCCCTGTCATCATAATGCTCCATAACCCCAGTCATCACAAAGCTCCACGACCCCTATCATCACAATGCTCCATGACAAATTTCATCACAATCCTCGGTGACACATTTTATCAGAATACTCCATGACCCCTCTCATCACAATGCTCCGTGGCACTTGTCATCACAAAGCTCCATGGCCCCTGTCATCACAATGCCCCATGACCCTTCTCATCACAATGCTCAACGGCACTTGTTATAACAATGCTCCATGATCCCTATCATCACAATGCTCCATTACCCCCCTTTCATCACAATTGTCCATGCCTTCAGTCATCACAATGTTCCATAACACGTGATATCACAATGCCTCATGTCTCCTATCATCACAATGCACCATGGCCCTTGTCATCACAATGCTCCATGACCCTGGTCATCACAACACTCCATGATACCTTTCATCATAATAATCCATGACTCCTTCCATCACAATGCTACAGTGTGCCTTTCATCACAATGTTCAATAACCCTTGTCATCACAATGCTCCATGGCCCTTGTCATCACAATGCTCCATGGCCCTTGTCATCACAATGCTCTATGATGCCTTTCATCACAATGCACCAGTACCCCTTTCATCACAATTCTCCAGGCCCTCTGTCACCACAATGCTCCATAACCCCTGACATCACAATGGCCAACGACACCTGTCATCACAATTCACCATGGATCTTCTCATCAAAATGCTCCATGCTCGTGTCATCACAATGCTCCAAGACCCGTGTCATCACAATGCTCCATGGCCGGTCTCATCACAATGCTCCATGACCCCTGTCATCAAAATTCTCCATGACCCCTGTCATCAAAATTCTCCATGAAATTTCATCACAGTGCTCCATGAACACATTCATCACAATGCTCCATGATCCCTTTCATCACAATGCTCTAGGACCACCATCATCACAATGCTCCATGATCGCTATCATCACAATGATCCATGACCCCTTTCATAACGATGCTCCAGATCCCCCTATCATCACAATGCTCCATGGTTCCTGTCATCACAATGCTCCATGGCCCCTGTCATCAAAATTCTCCATGAACTTTCATCACAGTGCTCCATGAACACATTCATCACAATGCTCCATGATCCCTTTCATCACAATGCTCTAGGACCACCATCATCACAATGCTCCATGATCGCTATCATCATAATGATCCATGACCCCTTTCATAACGATGCTCCAGTACCCCCTTTCATCACAATGCTCCATGGTTCCTGTCATCACAATGCGCCAGGACCCATGTCATCACAATGCTCTATGACCCTTGTCATCACAATGTTCCATGGCCCTTGTCATCACAATGCTCCATGCCCACTGCCATCACAATGCTTCATTACCACATTCATCACAGTGCTCCATGACACGTTTCATCACAATATTAAATGGCCCTTGTCATCACAATGCCCCATGCCAACCGTCATCACATTGCCTCAGGACCACATTCATCACAATGCTCCATGATCCCTTTCATCACAATGCTCTAGGACCACCATCATCACAATGCTCCATGATCGCTATCATCACAATGATCCATGACCCCTTTCATAACGATGCTCCAGTACCCCCTTTCATCACAATGCTCCATGGTTCCTGTCATCACAATGCTCCATGGCCCCTGTCATCAAAATTCTCCATGAACTTTCATCACAGTGCTCCATGAACACATTCATCACAATGCTCCATGATCCCTTTCATCACAATGCTCTAGGACCACCATCATCACAATGCTCCATGATCGCTATCATCACAATGATCCATGACCCCTTTCATAACGATGCTCCAGTACCCCCTTTCATCACAATGCTCCATGGTTCCTGTCATCACAATGCGCCAGGACCCATGTCATCACAATGCTCTATGACCCTTGTCATCACAATGTTCCATGGCCCTTGTCATCACAATGCTCCATGCCCACTGCCATCACAATGCTTCATTACCACATTCATCACAGTGCTCCATGACACGTTTCATCACAATATTAAATGGCCCTTGTCATCGCAATGCCCCATGCCAACGTTCATCACATTGCCTCAGGACCACATTCATCACAATGCTCCAGGACCCGTTTCATCACAATGCTAAATGACCCCTGTCATCACAATTCTCCATGGCGCTTGTCATCACTATGCTCCATGTCCCTTGTCATCACAATGATCCATGACCCCTTTCATCACAATGTTCCACTACACGTTTCATCACAATGCTCCATGGCACCTATCATCACAATCATAAATGACCCCTGTCATCAAAATGCTCAATGACCCTTGTCAACACAAGGCTTCATGCCCGTGTCATCAAAATGCTCCATGGTCCGTGTCATCCCAATGCTCCATGACTCCTGTCATCAGAATTCTCCATGAACTCTTTCCTCACAATGCTCCATGACCACTTTCATCAAAACGATCCATGACCAGTTTCATCACAATGCTCCATGATCGCTATCATCACAATGATCCATGACACATTTCATCACAATGCTCCAATACCCCATTCATCACAATGCTCCATGGCGCCTGTCATCACAATGCCCCATGTTCCCTGTCATCACAATGCTCCATGAACACGTCATCACAATGCCCCATGGCCCTTTTCATCACAATGCTCCATAAAGCCTGTCAACACAATGCCCCATGACCCCTGACATCACAAGCCTCCATAGCACTTCTCACCCCATTGCTCCATGCCCTTGTCATCACAATGCTCCATGAACACTGTCATCACAATGCCCTATGACCAGTGTCATCACAGTGCTCCTTGGCTGTTGTCATGAAAATGCTCCATAACCCCTGTCATCACAGTGAACCATGGCCCTTGTCATCACAATGCTCCATGACCACTTTCATCACAATAAGCCATGACCAATTTCATCACAATGCTCGGTGATCGCTATCATCCAAATGATCCATGACCCCTTTCATCACAATGCTCCCTGACCCATTTCATCACAATGCTCCATGACCACTTTCATTACAGTGTCCATGATCGCTATCATCACAATGATCCACCCTTTCATCACAGTGTTCCACTACCATTTTCATCACAATGCTCCACGACACCTATCATCACAATACTCCATGACCCTTATCATCACAATGCTCTATGGCCCTTGTCATCACAATGATCCATGGCCACTGTCATCACAATGCTCCATGACCACCTTCATCACAATGCTCCATGACCCGTTTCATCACAATGCTAAATTTCCCTTGTCATCACAATGCTCCATGGCGCTTGTCATCACAATGCTGCATGACTCCTGTCATCACACTGCCCTATGACCCTGTCATCACAAGGCTCCATGGCCCTTGTCATCACAATGCTCCATAACACCTGTCATCACAATCCTCCATGCCCTTGTCATGACAATGCTCCATGACCCCTGTCATCACAAGGGTCCATGGCCCTTGACATCACAATTCTCCATGACACCTGACAACACAATGCTCCAGTACGCCTTTCATCACAATGCTCCAGGCCCCATGTCATCACAATGCACCAAGATCCCTTTCATGACAATAATCCATGTCCCCTTTCATCACAATGCTCCAGTATGCCTTTCATCACAATACTCGCTGCCCCCTGTCATCACAATGCCCCATAACCCCTGTCAGCATTATATTCCATGCCCCCTGTAGTCACAATGCTCCATAACCGCTGTCATCACAATGCTCCATGATCCTTGTCATCACAATGCTCCATGGCGTTTTTCATCACAATGCTCCATGCCCCCTGTCATCGCAATTCTTCAAGACAACTTTCATCACAATGCTCCATGACCACTTTCATCACAATGCTCCTTGGCCCGTTTCATCGCAATGCTCCATGACTCCTTTCATCACAATGCTCCATGGCCTCTGACATCACAATGCTCCATAACCCCTGTCATCACAATGCTCCATGACCCCTGTCAAAACAATGCTCCATAACCCCTGTCATCACAATGCTCCTTGACCCATGTCAACACAATGGTCCAGGACCCCTTTCATCCCAATGCTCCTTGGCACGTGTCATCACAATGCTCCATGAACTGTATCATCACAATGCACCATGACCCCTGTCATAACAATGCACCATGACCTCTGTCATCACAATGCTCCATGATCCCTTTCATCACAATGCTCCATGAGCACTGTCATCACCATTCTCCATGACCGCTTTCAACACAATGCTCCATGATCGCTATCATCACAATGATCCATGAACCATTTCATCACAATGCTCCAGTACCCCTTCCATCAAAATGCTCCATGGCCCTTGTCATCACAATGCTCCGAGACCCCTGTCATCATAATGCTCCATAACCCCAGTCATCACAAAGCTCCACGACCCCTATCATCACAGTGCTCCATGACAAATTTCATCACAATCCTCCGTGACACATTTCATCAGAATACTCCATGACTCCTCTCATCACAATGCTCCGTGGCACATGTCATCACAATGCTCCATGGCCCCTGTCATCACAATGCCCCATGACCCTTCTCATCACAATCCTCAACAGCACTTGTTATAACAATGCTCCATGGTTCCTGTCATCACAATGCTCCATGGCCCCTGTCATCAAAATTCTCCATGAACTTTCATCACAATGCTCCATGATCCCTTTCATCACAATGCTCTAGGACCACCATCATCACAATGCTCCATGATCGCTATCATCACAATGATCCATGACCCCTTTCATAACGATGCTCCAGTACCCCCTTTCATCACAATGCTCCATGGTTCCTGTCATCACAATGCGCCAGGACCCATGTCATCACAATGCTCTATGACCCTTGTCATCACAATGTTCCATGGCCCTTGTCATCACAATGCTCCATGCCCACTGCCATCACAATGCTTCATTACCACATTCATCACAGTGCTCCATGACACGTTTCATCACAATATTAAATGGCCCTTGTCATCGCAATGCCCCATGCCAACGTTCATTACATTGCCTCAGGACCACATTCATCACAATGCTCCAGGACCCGTTTCATCACAATGCTAAATGACCCCTGTCATCACAATTCTCCATGGCACTTGTCATCACTATGCTCCATGTCCCTTGTCATCACAATGATCCATGACCCCTTTCATCACAATGTTCCACTACACGTTTCATCACAATGCTCCATGGCACCTATCATCACAATCATAAATGACCCCTGTCATCAAAATGCTCAATGACCCTTGTCAACACAAGGCTTCATGTCCGTGTCATCAAAATGCCCCATGGTCCGTGTCATCCCAATGCTCCATGACTCCTGTCATCAGAATTCTCCATGAACTCTTTCATCACAATGCTCCATGACCACTTTCATCAAAACGATCCATGACCAGTTTCATCACAATGCTCCATGATCGCTATCATCACAATGATCCATGACACATTTCATCACAATGCTCCAATACCCCATTCATCACAATGCTCCATGGCGCCTGTCATCACAATGCCCCATGTTCCCTGTCATCACAATGCTCCATGAACACGTCATCACAATGCCCCATGGCCCTTTTCATCACAATGCTCCATAACCCCTGTCAACACAATGCCCCATGACCCCTGACATCACAAGCCTCCATAGCACTTCTCACCCCATTGCTCCATGCCCTTGTCATCACAATGCTCCATGAACACTGTCATCACAATGCCCTATGACCAGTGTCATCACAGTGCTCCTTGGCTGTTGTCATGAAAATGCTCCAAAACCCCTGTCATCACACTGAACCATGGCCCTTGTCATCACAATGCTCCATGACCACTTTCATCACAATAAGCCATGACCAATTTCATCACAATGCTCGGTGATCGCTATCATCCAAATGATCCATGACCCCTTTCATCACAATGCTCCCTGACCCATTTCATCACAATGCTCCATGACCACTTTCATTACAGTGTCCATGATCGCTATCATCACAATGATCCACCCTTTCATCACAGTGTTCCACTACCATTTTCATCACAATGCTCCACGACACCTATCATCACAATACTCCATGACCCTTATCATCACAATGCTCTATGGCCCTTGTCATCACAATGCTCCATGGCCTCTGACATCACAATGCTCCATGACCCCTGTCATCAAAATTCTCCATGACCCCTGTCATCAAAATTCTCCATGAACTTTCATCACAGTGCTCCATGAACACATTCATCACAATGTTCCATGATCCCTTTCATCACAATGCTCTAGGACCACCATCATCACAATGCTCCATGATCGCTATCATCATAATGATCCATGACCCCTTTCATAACGATGCTCCAGTTCCCCCTTTCATCACAATGCTCCATGGTTCCTGTCATCACAATGCTCCATGGCCCCTGTCATCAAAATTCTCCATGAACTTTCATCACAGTGCTCCATGAACACATTCATCACAATGCTCCATGATCCCTTTCATCACAATGCTCTAGGACCACCATCATCACAATGCTCTAGGACCACCTTCATCACAATGCTCCATGATCGCTATCATCATAATGATCCATGACCCCTTTCATAACGATGCTCCAGTACCCCCTTTCATCACAATGCTCCATGGTTCCTGTCATCACAATGCGCCAGGACCCATGTCATCACAATGCTCTATGACCCTTGTCATCACAATGTTCCATGGCCCTTGTCATCACAATGCTCCATGCCCACTGCCATCACAATGCTTCATTACCACATTCATCACAGTGCTCCATGACACGTTTCATCACAATATTAAATGGTCCTTGTCATCACAATACCCCATGCCAACCGTCATCACATTGCCTCAGGACCACATTCATCACAAAGCTCCATGATCCCTTTCATCACAATGCTCTAGGACCACCATCATCACAATGCTCCATGATCGCTATCATCACAATGATCCATGACCCCTTTCATAACGATGCTCCAGTACCCCCTTTCATCACAATACTCCATGGTTGCTGTCATCACAATGCTCCATGGCACCTGTCATCAAAATTCTCCATGAACTTTCATCACAGTGCTCCATGAACACATTCATCACAATGCTCCATGATCCCTTTCATCACAATGCTCTAGGACCACCATCATCACAATGCTCCATGATCGCTATCATCACAATGATCCATGACCCCTTTCATAACGATGCTCCAGTACCCCCTTTCATCACAATGCTCCATGGTTCCTGTCATCACAATGCGCCAGGACCCATGTCATCACAATGCTCTATGACCCTTGTCATCACAATGTTCCATGGCCCTTGTCATCACAATGCTCCATGCCCACTGCCATCACAATGCTTCATTACCACATTCATCACAGTGCTCCATGACACGTTTCATCACAATATTAAATGGCCCTTGTCATCACAATGACCCATGCCAACGTTCATCACATTGCCTCAGGACCACATTCATCACAATGCTCCAGGACCCGTTTCATCACGATGCTAAATGACCCCTGTCATCACAATTCTCCATGGCGCTTGTCATCACTATGCTCCATGTCCCTTGTCATCACAATGATCCATGACCCCTTTCATCACAATGTTCCACTACACGTTTCATCACAATGCTCCATGGCACCTATCATCACAATCATAAATGACCCCTGTCATCAAAATGCTCAATGACCCTTGTCAACACAAGGCTTCATGCCCGTGTCATCAAAATGCTCCATGGTCCGTGTCATCCCAATGCTCCATGACTCCTGTCATCAGAATTCTCCATGAACTCTTTCATCACAATGCTCCATGACCACTTTCATCAAAACGATCCATGACCAGTTTCATCACAATGCTCCATGATCGCTATCATCACAATGATCCATGACACATTTCATCACAATGCTGCAATACCCCTTTCATCACAATGCTCCATGGCGCCTGTCATCACAATGCCCCATGTTCCCTGTCATCACAATGCTCCATGAACACGTCATCACAATGCCCCATGGCCCTTTTCATCACAATGCTCCATAACCCCTGTCAACACAATGCCCCATGACCCCTGACATCACAAGCCTCCATAGCACTTCTCACCCCATTGCTCCATGCCCTTGTCATCACAATGCTCCATGAACACTGTCATCACAATGCCCTATGACCAGTGTCATCACAGTGCTCCTTGGCTGTTGTCATGAAAATGCTCCATAACCCCTGTCATCACAGTGAACCATGGCCCTTGTCATCACAATGCTCCATGACCCCTTTCATCACAATAAGCCATGACCAATTTCATCACAATGCTCGGTGATCGCTATCATCCAAATGATCCATGACCCCTTTCATCACAATGCTCCCTCACCCATTTCATCACAATGCTCCATGACCACTTTCATTACAGAGTCCATGATCGCTATCATCACAATGATCCATCACCCCTTTCATCACAGTGTTCCACTACCATTTTCATCACAATGCTCCACGACACCTATCATCACAATACTCCATGACCCTTATCATCACAATGCTCTATGGCCCTTGTCATCACAATGATCCATGGCCACTGTCATCACAATGCTCCATGACCACCTTCATCACAATGCTCCATGACCCGTTTCATCACAATGCTAAATTTCCCTTGTCATCACAATGCTCCATGGCGCTTGTCATCACAATTCTGCATGACTCCTGTCATCACACTGCCCTATGACCCTGTCATCACAAGGCTCCATGGCCCTTGTCATTACAATGCTCCATAACATCTGTCATCACAATCCTCCATGCCCTTGTCATGACAATGCTCCATGACCCCTGTCATCACAAGGCTCCATGGCCTTTGACATCACAATTCTCCATGACACCTGACAACACAATGCTCCAGTACACCTTTCATCACAATGCTCCAGGCCCCCTGTCATCACAATGCACCAAGATCCCTTTCATGACAATAATCCATGTCCCCTTTCATCACAATGCTCCAGTATGCCTTTCATCACAATACTCGCTGACCCCTGTCATCACAATGCCCCATAACCCCTGTCAGCATTATATTCCATGCCCCCTGTAGTCACAATGCTCCATAACCGCTGTCATCACAATGCTCCATGACCCTTGTCATCACAATGCTCCATGGCGTTTTTCATCACAATGCTCCATGCCCCCTCTCATCGCAATTCTTCAAGACAACTTTCATCACAATGCTCCATGACCACTTTCATCACAATGCTCCTTGGCCCATTTCATCGCAATGCTCCATGACCCCTTTCATCACAATGCTCCATGACCCCTGTCAAAACAATGCTCCATAACCCCTGTCATCACAATGCTCCATGACCCCTGTCAAAACAATGCTCCATAACCCCTGTCATCACAATGCTCCTTGACCCATGTCAACACAATCGTCCAGGACCCCTTTCATCACAATGCTCCTTGGCACGTGTCATCACAATGCTCCATGAACTGTATCATCACAATGCACCATGACCCCTGTCATAACAATGCACCATGACCTCTGTCATCACAATGCTCCATGATCCCTTTCATCACAATGCTCCATGAGCACTGTCATCACCATGCTCCATGACCGCTTTCAACACAATGCTCCATGATCGCTATCATCACAATGATCCATGAACCATTTCATCACAATGCTCCAGTACCCCTTCCATCAAAATGCTCCATGGCCCTTGTCATCACAATGCTCCGAGACCCCTGTCATCACAATGCTCCATAACCCCAGTCATCACAAAGCTCCACGACCCCTAACATCACAATGCTCCATGACAAATTTCATCACAATCCTCCGTGACACATTTCATCAGAATACTCCATGACCCCTCTCATCACAATGCTCCGTGGCAATTGTCATCACAATGCTCCATGGCCCCTGTCATCACAATGCCCCATGACCCTTCTCATCACAATGCTCAACGGCACTTGTTATAACAATGCTCCATGATCCCTATCATCACAATGCTCCATTAACCCCCTTCATCACAATTGTCCATGCCTTCAGTCATCACAATGTTCCCTAACACGTGATATCACAATGCCTCATGTCACCTATCATCACAATGCACCATGGCCCTTGTCATCACAATGCTCCATGACCCTGGTCATCACAACGCTCCATGATACCTTTCATCATAATAATCCATGACTCCTTCCATCACAATGCTACAGTATGCCTTTCATCACAATGTTCAATGACACTTGTCATCACAATGCTCCATGGCCCTTGTCATCACAATGCTCCATGGCCCTTGTCATCACAATGCTCTATGACGCCTTTCATCACAATGCACCAGTACCCCTTTCATCACAATTCTCCAGGCTCTCTGTCACCACAATGCTCCATAACCCCTGACATCACAATGGCCAACGACACCTGTCATCACAATTCACCATGGATCTTGTCATCAAAATGCTCCATGCTCGTGTCATCACAATGCTCCAAGACCCGTGTCATCACAATGCTCCATGGCCGGTCTCATCACAATGCTCCATGACCCCTGTCATCAAAATTCTCCATGACCCCTGTCATCAAAATTCTCCATGAACTTTCATCACAGTGCCCCATGAACACATTCATCACAATGCTCCATGATCCCTTTCATCACAATGCTCTAGGACCACCATCATCACAATGCTCCATAATCGCTATCATCACAATGATCCATGACCCCTTTCATAACGATGCTCCAGTCCCCCTTTCATCACAATGCTCCATGTTTCCTGTCATCACAATGCTCCATGACCCCTGTCATCAAAATTCTCCATGACCCCTGTCATCAAAATTCTCCATGAACTTTCATCACAGTGCTCCATGAACACATTCATCACAATGCTCCAAGATCCCTTTCATCACAATGCTCTAGGACCACCATCATCACAATGCTCCATGATCGCTATCATCACAATGATCCATGACCTCTTTCATAACGATGCTCCAGTACCCCCTTTCATCACAATGCTCCATGGTTCCTGTCATTACAATGCGCCAGGACCCATGTCATCACAATGCTCTATGACCCTTTTCATCACCATGTTCCATGGCCCTTGTCATCACAATGCTCCATGCCCACTGCCATCACAATGCTTCATTACCACATTCATCACAGTGCTCCATGACACGTTTCATCACAATATTAAATGGCCCTTGTCATCGCAATGCCCCATGCCAACCGTCATCACATTGCCTCAGGACCACATTCATCACAATGCTCCAGGACCCGTTTCATCACAATGCTAAATGACCCCTGTCATCACAATTCTCCATGGCACTTGTCATCACTATGCTCCATGTCCCTTGTCATCACAATGATCCATGACCCCTTTCATCACAATGTTCCACTACACGTTTCATCACAATGCTCCATGGCACCTATCATCACAATCATAAATGACCCCTGTCATCAAAATGCTCAATGACCCTTGTCAACACAAGGCTTCATGCCCGTGTCATCAAAATGCTCCATGGTCCGTGTCATCCCAATGCTCCATGATTCCTCTCATCAGAATTCTCCATGAACTCTTTCATCACAATGCTCCGTGACCACTTTCATCAAAACGATCCATGACCAGTTTCATCACAATGCTCCATGATCGCTATCATCACAATGATCCATGACACATTTCATCACAATGCTCCAATACCCCTTTCATCACAATGCTCCATGGCGCCTGTCATCACAATGCCCCATGTTCCCTGTCATCACAATGCTCCATGAACACGTCATCACAATGCCCCATGGCCCTTTTCATCACAATGCTCCATAACCCCTGTCAACACAATGCCCCATGACCCCTGACATCACAAGCCTCCATAGCACTTCTCACCCCATTGCTCCATGCCCTTGTCATCACAATGCTCCATGAACACTGTCATCACAATGCCCTATGACCAGTGTCATCAGAGTGCTCCTTGGCTGTTGTCATGAAAATGCTCCATAACCCCTGTCATCACAGTGAACCATGGCCCTTGTCATCACAATGCTCCATGACGCCTTTCATCACAATAAGCCATGACCAATTTCATCACAATGCTCGGTGATCGCTATCATCCAAATGATCCATGACCCCTTTCATCACAATCCTCCCAGACCCATTTCATCACAATGCTCCATGACCACTTTCATTACAGAGCTCCATGATCGCTATCATTCCAATGATCCATCACCGCTTTCATCACAGTGTTCCAGTACCATTTTCTTCACAATGCTCCACGACACCTATCATCACAATACTCCATGACCCTTATCATCACAATGCTCTATGGCCCTTGTCATCACAATGATCCATGGCCACTGTCATCACAATGCTCCATGACCACCTTCATCACAATGCTCCATGACCCGTTTCATCACAATGCTAAATTTCCCTTGTCATCACAATGCTGCATGACTCCTGTCATCACACTGCCCTATGACCCTGTCATCACAAGGCTCCATGGCCCTTGTCATCACAATGCTCCATAACACCTGTCATCACAATCCTCCATGCCCTTGTCATGACAATGCTCCATGAACCCTGTCATCACAAGGCTCCATGGCGCTTGACATCACAATTCTCCATGACACCTGACAACACAATGCTCCAGTACGCCTTTCATCACAATGCTCCAGGCTCCCTGTCATCACAATGCACCATGATCCCTTTCATGACAATAATCCATAACCCCTTTCATCACAATGCTCCAGTATGCCTTTCATCACAATACTCGCTGCCCCCTGTCATCACAATGCCCCATAACCCCTGTCAGCATTATATTCCATGCCCCCTGTAGTCACAATGCTCCATAACCGCTGTCATCACAATGCTCTATGACCCTTGTCATCACAATGCCCCATGGCGTTTTTCATCACAATGCTCCATGCCCCCTGTCATCGCAATTCTTCAAGACAACTTTCATCACAATGCTCCATGACCACTTTCATCACAATGCTCCTTGGCCCGTTTCATCGCAATGCTCCATGACTGCTTTCATCACAATGCTCCATGGCCTCTGACATCACAATGCTCCATAACCCCTGTCATCACAATGCTCCATGACCCCTGTCAAAACAATGCTCCATAACCCGTGTCATCACAATGCTCCTTGACCCATGTCAACACAATGTTCCAGGACCCCTTTCATCACAATGCTCCTTGGCACGTGTCATCACAATGCTCCATGAACTGTATCATCACAATACACCATGACCCCTTTCATAACAATGCACCATGACCTCTGTCATCACAATGCTCCATGATCCCTTTCATCACAATGCTCCATGAGCACTGTCATCACAATGCTCCATGACCGCTTTCAACACAATGCTCCATGATCGCTATCATCACAATGATCCATGAACCATTTCATCACAATGCTTCAGTACCCCTTCCATCACAATGCTCCGAGACCCCTGTCATCATAATGCAACGTAACCCCAGTCACCACAAAGCTCCACGACCCCTAACATCACAATGCTTCATGCCAAATTTCATCACAATCCTCCGTGACACATTTCATCATAATACTCCATGACCCCACTCATCACAATGCTCCGTGGCACTTGTCATCACAATGCTCCATGGCCCCTGTCATCACAATGCCCCATGACCCTTCTCATCACAATGCTCAACGGCACTTGTTATAACAATGCTCCATGATCCCTATCATCACAATGCTCCATTACCCCCCTTTCATCACAATTGTCCATGCCTTCAGTCATCACAATGTTCCATAACACGTGATATCACAATGCCTCATGTCACCTATCATCACAATGCACCATGGCCCTTGTCATCACAATGCTCCATGACCCTGGTCATCACAACGCTCCATGATACCTTTCATCATAATAATCCATGACTCCTTCCATCACAATGCTACAGTATGCCTATCAACACAATGTTCAATGACCCTTGTCATCAAAATGCTCCATGGCCCTTGTCATCACAATGCTCCATGGCCCTTGTCATCACAATGCTCTGTGACGCCTTTCATCACAATGCACCAGTACCCCTTTCATCACAATTCTCCAGGCCCTCTGTCACCACAATGCTCCATAACCCCTGACATCACAATGGCCAACGACACCTGTCATCACAATTCACCATGGATCTTGTCATCAAAATGCTCCATGCTCGTGTCATCTCAATGCTCCAAGACTCGTGTCATCACACTGCTCCATGGCCGGTCTCATCACAATGCTCCATGACCCCTGTCATCAAAATTCTCCATGACCCCTGTCATCAAAATTCTCGATGAACTTTCATCACAGTGCTCCATGAACACATTCATCACAATGCTCCATGATCCCTTTCATCACAATGCTCTAGGAACACCATCATCACAATGCTCCATGATCGCTATCATCACAATGATCCATGACCCCTTTCATAACGATGCTCCAGTACCCCCTTTCATCACAATGCTCCATGTTTCCTGTCATCACAATGCACCAGGACCCATGTCACCACAATGCTCTATGGCACTTGTCATAACAATCTTCCATGGCTCTTGTCATCACAATGCTCCATGCCCACTGCCATCACAATGCTCCATAACCACATTCATCACAATGCTGCGTGACCCGTTTCACCACAATGCTAAGTGGCCCTTGTCATCACAATGCTCCATGGTGCTTGTCATCACAATGCTCCATGCCCCCGTCATCACAATGCCCCATGACACTTGTCATCACAAGGATGAATGGTCTTTGAAATCACAGTGCTCCATGACACCTGTCATCACAATGCTCGATGATTCGTTTCATCACAATGCTCCCTGAACCCTGTCATCACAGTGCTCCATGACCCCTTGCATCACAACGCTTCATGACCAATTTCATCACAATATTCCACGACTCCTGTCATCACAATGCTCTATGGCCATTGTCATCACAATGCTCAATGCCCACTGTCATCACAATGCTCCATGAGCACATTCATCACAATACTCCATGACCCGTTCCATCAATATGCTAAATGGCCCTTGTCATCACAATGTTCTACGGTGCTTTTCATCACAATGCTGCATTACCCCTGTCATCACAATGCTCCATGGCCCTTGCCATCACAATGCTCCATGAACGCTGTCATCACAATGCCCTATGACCAGTATCTTCACAGGGCTCCTTGGCTGTTGTCATGAAAATGCTCCATAACCCCTGTCATCACAGTGAACCATGGCCCTTGTCATCACAATGCTCCCTGACCCATTTCATCACAATGCTCCATGACCACTTTCATTACAGAACTCCATGATCGCTATCATCACAAAGATCCATCACCCGTTTCATCACAGTGTTCCACTACCATTTTCATCACAATGATCCACGACCCCTATCACCACAATGCTCCATGACAATTATTTTCACTATGATCTATGGCCCTTGTCATCACAATGCTCCATGGCCACTGTCATCACAATGCTCCATGACCACATTCATCACAATGCTCCATGACCCGTTTCAACAAAATGCTAAATTTCCCTTGTCATCACAATGCTCCATGGCGCTTGTCATCACAATGCTACATGACTCCTGTCATCACACTGCCCTATGACCCCTGTCATCACAAGGCTCCATGGCCCTTGTCATCACAATGTTCCCTAACACCTGTCATCACAATCCTCTATGCACTTGTCATGACAATGCTCCATGACCCTGTCATCACAAGGCTCCATGGCCCTTGACATCACAATTCCCCATGACACCTGACAACACAATGCTCCAGTACGCCTTTCATCACAATGCTCCAGGCCCCCTGTCTTCACAATGCACCATGATCCCTTTCATGTCAATAATCCATGACCCCTTTCATCACAATGCTCCAGTTTGCCTTTCAGCACAATGTTCAATGACCCTTGTCATCAAAATGCTCCATGGCCTTTGACATCACAATGCTCCATGGCCCTTGTCATCACAATGCTCTATGACGCTTTTCATCACAATGCACCAGTACCCCTTTCATCACAATTCTCCAGGCCCTCTGTCACCACAGTTCTCCATAACCCCTGACATCACAATGGCCAACGACACCTGTCATCACAATTCACCATGGATCTTGTCATCAAAATGCTCCATGCTCATGTCATCACAATGCTCCAAGACCCGTGTAACCACAATGCTGCATGGCTGGTATCATCACAATGCTCCATGACACCTGTCATCAAAATTCTCCATGAACTTTCATCACAGTGCTCCATGAACACATTCATCACAATGCTCCATGATCCCTTTCATCACAATGCTCTAGGACCACCATCATCACAATGCTCCATGATCGCTATCATCACAGTGATCCATGACCCCTTTCATAACGATGCTCCAGTACCCCCTTTCATCACAATGCTCCATGGTTCCTGTCATCACAATGCGCCAGGACCCATGTCATCACAATGCTCTATGACCCTTGTCATCACAATATTCCATGGCCCTTGTCATCACAATGCTCCATGCCCACTGCCATCACAATGCTTCATTACCACATTCATCACAGTGCTCCATGACACGTTTCATCACAATATTAAATGGCCCTTGTCATCACAATGCCCCATGCCAACCATCATCACATTGCCTCAGGACCACATTCATCACAATGCTCCAGGACCCGTTTCATCGCAATGCTAAATGACCCCTGTCATCACAATTCTCCATGGCGCTTGTCATCACTATGCTCCTTGTCCCTTGTCATCACAATGATCCATGACCCCTTTCATCACAATGTTCCACTACACGTTTCATCACAATGCTCCATGGCACCTATCATCACAATCATAAATGACCCCTGTCATCAAAATGCTCAATGACCCTTGTCAACACAAGGCTTCATGCCCGTGTCATCAAAATGCTCCATGGTCCGTGTCATCCCAATGCTCCATGACTCCTGTCATCAGAATTCTCCATGAACTCTTTCATCACAATGCTCCATGACCACTTTCATCAAAACGATCCATGACCAGTTTCATCACAATGCTCCATGATCGCTATCATCACAATGATCCATGACACATTTCATCACAATGCCCCAGTACCCCTTTCATCACAGCGCTCCATGTCGCCTGTCATCACAATGACCCATGGCCCCTGTCAACACAATGCCCCATGACCCCTGACATCACAAGCCTCCATAGCACTTCTCACCCCATTGCTCCATGCCCTTGACAACATATTGCTCCATGACCCTTTTATCACAATGCTTCATGAACCCAGTCATCACAATGCTCCATGACACCTGATATCACAATGATACATGACGAATTTCATCTCAATTCTCCATGATCCATTTCATCGCAATGCTCCATGAGCACTGTCATCCCAATGCTCCATGACCGCTTTCAACACAATGCTCCATGATCGCTATCATCACAATGATCCATGAACCATTTCATCACAATGCTCCAGTAACCCTTCCATCAAAATGCTCCATGGCCCTTGTCATCACAATGCTCCGTGACCCCTGTCATCATAATGCTCCATAACCCCAGTCATCACAATGCTCCATGACCCCTATCATCACAATGCTCCATGACAAATTTCATCACAATCCTCCATGACACATTTCATCAGAATACTCCATGACCCCTCTCATCACAATGCTCCATGACCACTTTCATCACAATGCTCCTTGGCCCGTTTCATCGCAATGCTCCATGACTCCTTTCATCACAATGCTCCATGGCCTCTGACATCACAATGCTCAATGACCCCTGTCAAAACAATGCTCCATAACCCCTGTCATCACAATGCTCCTTGACCCATGTCAACACAATGGTCCAGGACCCCTTTCATCACAATGCTCCTTGGCATGTGTCATCACAATGCTCCATGAACTGTATCATCACAATGCACCATGACCCCTGTCATAACAATGCATCATGACCTCTGTCATCACAATGCTCCATGATCCCTTTCATCACAATGCTCCATGAGCACTGTCATCACAATGCTCCATGACCGCTTTCAACACAATGCTCCATGATCGCTATCATCACAATGATCCATGAACCATTTCATCACAATGCTCCAGTACCCCTTCCATCAAAATGCTCCATGGCCCTTGTCATCACAATGCTCCGTGACCCCTGTCATCATAATGCTCCATAACCCAAGTCATCACAATGCTCCATGACCCCTATCATCACAATGCTCCATGACAAATGTCATCACAATCCTCCATGACACATTTCCTCAGAATACTCCATGACCCCTCTCATCACAATGCTCCATGACAAATTTCATCACAATGCTCCATGACCCCTGTCATCACAATGCTCCATGACTCTTGTCATCTCAATTCTCCATCGCCCTTGTCATCAAAATGCTACATCCACCCTGTTATTACAACGATTCATTATCAACTGCATCACAATGATTCATGATCCCTTTCGTCACCATGCTCCTTTGCCCGTGTCATCACAGTGCTCCATGAACCTTGTCATCACAATGTTCTGTGGCCCTTGTGATCACAAAGCTCCATGTCTCCTTTCATCACAATGCTCTTTAGCTCGTGTCATCACAATACTCCATGAAGCTTGTCAACACAATACTCCATGGCCCGTGTCATCACAATGCTCCATGACTCCTGTCATCACAATGCTCCAGGAACCCTGTCATTACAATGCTCCATGACTCCTATCATCACAATAAGCCTTGACCAATTTCATCACAATGCTCGGTGATCGCGATCATCCAAATGATCCATGACCCCTTTCATCACAATGCTCCCTGACCCATTTCATCACAATGCTCCATGACCACTTTCATTACAGAGCTCCATGATCGCTATCATCACAAGGTTCCATCACCCCTTTCATCACAGAGTTCCAGTACCATTTTCATCACAATGCTCCACGACACCTATCATCACAATGCTCCATGACCCTTATCATCACAATGCTCTATGGCCCTTGTCATCGCAATGATCCATGGCCACTGTCATCACAATGTTCCATGACCACATTCATCACAATGCTCCATGACCCGTTTCATCACAATGATAAATCTCCCTTGTCATCACAATGTTCCATGGCGCTTGTCATCAGAATGCTGCATGACTCCTGTCATCACACTGCCCTACGACACTGTCATCACAAGGCTCCATGGCCCTTGTCATCACAATGCTCCATAACACCTGTCATCACAATCCTCCATGCCCTTGTCATGACAATGCTCCATGACCCCTGTCATCACAAGGCTCCTTGGCCCTTGACGTCACAATTCTCCATGACACATGACAACACAATGCTCCAGTACGCCTTTCATCACAATGCTCCAGGCTCCCTGTCATCACAATGCACCATGATCCCTTTCATGACAATAATCCATGACCCCTTTCATCACAATGCTCCAGTATCCCTTTCATCACAATACTCGATGCCCCCTGTCATCACAATGCCCCATAACCCCTGTCAGCAATATAGTCCATGCCCCCTGTAGTCATAATGCTCCAGAACCGATGTCCTCACAAAGCTCCATGACCCTTGTCATCACAATGCTCCATGGCGTTTTTCTTCACAATGCTCCATGCCCCCTGTTATTGCAATTCTTCAAGACAACTTTCATCACAATGCTCCATGACCACTTTCATCACAATGCTCCTTGTCCCGTATCATCGCAATGCTCCATGACACATTTCATAACAATGCTCCATGGCCTCTGACATCACAATGTTCCATAACCCATGTCATCACAATGCTCCATGACCCCTGTCTAAACAATGCTCCATAACCCCTTTCATCACAATGCTCCTTGACCCATGTCAACACAATGGTCCAGGACCCCTTTTATCACAATGCTCCTTGGCACGTGTCATCACAATGCTCCATGAACTGTATCATCACAATGCACCATGACCCCTGTCATAACAATGCACCATGACCTCTCTCATCACAATGCTCCATGATCCCTTTCATCACAATGCTCCATGAGCACTGTCATCACAATGCTCCATGACCGTTTTCAACACAAAGCTCCATGATCGCTATCATCACAATGATCCATGAACCATTTCATCACAATCCTCCAGTACACCTTCCATCAAAATGCTCCATGGCCCTTGTCATCACAATGCTCCGTGACCCCTGTCATCATAATGCTCCATAACCCCAGTCATCACAATGCTCCATGACCCCGATCATCACAATGCTCCATGACAAATTTCATCACAATCCTCCATGACACATTTCATCAGAATACTCCATGACCCCTCTCATCACAATGCTCCGTGGCACTTTTCATCACAATGCCCCATGACCCTCCTCATCACAATGCTCAATGGCACTTTTTATCACAATGCTCCATGATCCCTATCATCACAATGCTCCATTACACCCCTTTCATCACAATTGTCCATGCCTTCAGTCATCACAATGTTCCACAACACGTGATATCACAATGCCTCATGACACCTATCATCACAATGCACCAGGGCCCTTGTCATCACAATGCTCCATGACCCTTGTCATCACAATGCTCCATGATACCTTTCATCATAACAATCCATGACTCCTTCCATCACAGTGCTACAGTATGCCTTACAGCAAAATGTTCAATGACCATTGTCATCACAATGCTCCATGGCACTTGCCATCACAATGCTCCATGATCCCTTTCATCACAATGCTCCATGAGCACTGTCATCACAATGCTGCATGAACGCTTTCAACACAATGCTCCATGATCGCTATCATCACAATAATCCATGAATCATTTCATCACAATGCTCCAGTACACCTTCCATCAAAATGCTCCATAATCCCAGTCATCACAATGCTCCATGACCCCTATCATCACAATGCTCCATGACAAATTTCATCACAATCCTCCGTGACACATTTCATCAGAATACTCCATGACCCCTCTCATCACAATGCTCCGTGGCACTTCTCATCACAATGCTCCATGGCCCCTGTCATCACAATGCCCCATGACCCCTCTCATCACAATGCTCGACGGCACTGGTTATCACAATGCTCCATGATCCCTATCATCACAATGCTCCATTACCCCCCTTTCATCACAATTGTCCATGCCTTCAGTCATCACAATGTTCCATAACACGTGATATCACAATGCCTCATGACACCTATCATCAAAATGCACCATGGCCCTTGTCATCACAATGCTCCATGACCCTGGTCATCACAACGCTCCATGATACCTTTCATCGTAATAATCCATGACTCCTTCCATCACAATGCTACAGTGTGCCTTTCATCACAATGTTCAATGACCCTTGTCATCACAATGCTCCATGGCCCATGTCATCACAATGCTCCATGGCCGTTGTCATCACAATGATCTATGACGCCTTTCATCACAATGCACCAATACCCCTTTCATCACAATTCTCCAGGCCCTCTGTTACCACAATGCTCCATAACCCCTGACATCACAATGGCCAACGACACCTGTCATCACAATTCACCATGGATCTTGTCATCAAAATACTCCATGCTCGTATCATCACAATGCTCCAAGAACCGTGTCATCACAATGTTCCATGGCCTGTCTTATCACAATGCTCCATTACCCTGTCATCAAAATTCTCCATGAACTTTCATCACAGTGCTCCATGAACACATTCATCACAATGCTCCATGATACCTTTCATCACAATGCTCTAGGACAACCATCATCACAATGCTCCATGATCGCTATCATCACAATAATCCATGACCCCTTTCATAACGATGCTCCAGTACCCCCTTTCATCACAATGCTCCATGGTTCCTGGAATCACAATGAGCCGGGACCCATGTCATCACAATGCTCTACGACACTTGTCATCACAATATTCCATGGCCCTTGTCATCACAATGCTCCATGCCCACTGCCATCACAATGCTCCATGACCACGTTCATCACATTGCTACATGACTCCTGTCATCACAATACCCCCTGATCCTTTTCATCACAATGCTTCATGACGCCTTTCATCACAATGCACCAGTACCCCTTTCATCACAAGTCTCCAGGCCCTCTGTCACGACAATGTTCCATAACCCCTGACATCACAATGGCCAACGACACCTGTCATCACAATTCACCGTGGATCTTGTCATCTAAATGATCCATGCTCGTGGCATCACAATGCTCCAAGACCCGTGTCATCACAATGCTCTATGGCCGGTCTCACCACAATGCTCCATGCCCCCGTCATCACAATGCCCCATGAACCCTGTCATCACAAGGATCCATGGGCTTTGACATCACAGTGCTCCATGACCCCTGTCATCACAATGCTCCTTGACCCATGTCAACACAATGGTCCAGGACCCCTTTCATCACAATGCTCCTTGGCACGTGTCATCACAATGCTCCATGAACTGTATCATCACAATGCACCATGACCCCTGTCATAACAATGCACCATGACCTCTGTCATCACAATGCTCCATGATCCCTTTCATCACAATGCTCCATGAGCACTGTCATCACAATGCTCCATGACCGCTTTCAACACAATGCTCCATGATCGCTATCATCACAATGATCCATGAACCATTTCATCACAATGCTCCAGTACCCCTTCCATCAAAATGCTCCATGGCCCTTGTCATCACTATGCTCCGAGACCCCTGTCATCATAATGCTCCGTAACCCCAGTCACCACAAAGCTCCACGACCCCTAACATCACAATGCTCCATGCCAAATTTCATCACAATCCTCCGTGACACATTTCATCAGAATACTCCATGACCCCTCTCATCACAATGCTCCGTGGCACTTGTCATCACAATGCTCCATGGCCCCTGTCATCACAATGCCCCATGACCCTTCTCATCACAATGCTCAACGGCACTTGTTATAACAATGCTCCATGATCCCTATCATCACAATGCTCCATTACCCCCCTTTCATCACAATTGTCCATGCCTTCAGTCATCACAATGTTCCATAACACGTGATATCACAATGCCTCATGTCACCTATCATCACAATGCACCATGGCCCTTGTCATCACAATGCTCCATGACCCTGGTCATCACAACGCTCCATGATACCTTTCATCATAATAATCCATGACTCCTTCCATCACAATGCTACAGTATGCCTATCAACACAATGTTCAATGACCCTTGTCATCAAAATGCTCCATGGCCCTTGTCATCACAATGCTCCATGGCCCTTGTCATCACAATGCTCTGTGACGCCTTTCATCACAATGCACCAGTACCCCTTTCATCACAATTCTCCAGGCCCTCTGTCACCACAATGCTCCATAAACCCTGACATCACAATGGCCAACGACACCTGTCATCACAATTCACCATGGATCTTGTCATCAAAATGCTCCATGCTCGTGTCATCTCAATGCTCCAAGACTCGTGTCATCACACTGCTCCATGGCCGGTCTCATCACAATGCTCCATGACCCCTGTCATCAAAATTCTCCATGACCCCTGTCATCAAAATTCTCGATGAACTTTCATCACAGTGCTCCATGAACACATTCATCACAATGCTCCATGATCCCTTTCATCACAATGCTCTAGGAACACCATCATCACAATGCTCCATGATCGCTATCATCACAATGATCCATGACCCCTTTCATAACGATGCTCCAGTACCCCCTTTCATCACAATGCTCCATGTTTCCTGTCATCACAATGCACCAGGACCCATGTCACCACAATGCTCTATGACACTTGTCATAACAATCTTCCATGGCTCTTGTCATCACAATGCTCCATGCCCACTGCCATCACAATGCTCCATAACCACATTCATCACAATGCTGCGTGACCCGTTTCACCACAATGCTAAGTGGCCCTTGTCATCACAATGCTCCATGGTGCTTGTCATCACAATGCTCCATGCCCCCGTCATCACAATGCCCCATGACACTTGTCATCACAAGGATGAATGGTCTTTGAAATCACAGTGCTCCATGACACCTGTCATCACAATGCTCGATGATTCGTTTCATCACAATGCTCCCTGACCCCTGTCATCACAGTGCTCCATGACCCCTTGCATCACAACGCTTCATGACCAATTTCATCACAATATTCCACGACTCCTATCATCACAATGCTCTATGGCCATTGTCATCACAATGCTCAATGCCCACTGTCATCACAATGCTCCATGAGCACATTCATCACAATACACCATGACCCGTTCCATCAATATGCTAAATGGCCCTTGTCATCACAATGTTCTACGGTGCTTTTCATCACAATGCTGCATTACCCCTGTCATCACAATGCTCCATGGCCCTTGCCATCACAATGCTCCATGAACGCTGTCATCACAATGCCCTATGACCAGTATCTTCACAGGGCTCCTTGGCTGTTGTCATGAAAATGCTCCATAACCCCTGTCATCACAGTGAACCATGGCCCTTGTCATCACAATGCTCCCTGACCCATTTCATCACAATGCTCCATGACCACTTTCATTACAGAACTCCATGATCGCTATCATCACAATGATCCATCACCCGTTTCATCACAGTGTTCCAGTACCATTTTCATCACAATGATCCATGACCCCTATCACCACAATGCTCCATGACAATTATTTTCACTATGATCTATGGCCCTTGTCATCACAATGCTCCATGGCCACTGTCATCACAATGCTCCATGACCACATTCATCACAATGCTCCATGACCCGTTTCAACAAAATGCTAAATTTCCCTTGTCATCACAATGCTCCATGGCGCTTGTCATCACAATGCTACATGACTCCTGTCATCACACTGCCCTATGACCCCTGTCATCACAAGGCTCCATGGCCCTTGTCATCACAATGTTCCCTAACACCTGTCATCACAATCCTCTATGCACTTGGCATGACAATGCTCCATGACCCTGTCATCACAAGGCTCCATGGCCCTTGACATCACAATTCCCCATGACACCTGACAACACAATGCTCCAGTACGCCTTTCATCACAATGCTCCAGGCCCCCTGTCTTCACAATGCACCATGATCCCTTTCATGTCAATAATCCATGACCCCTTTCATCACAATGCTCCAGTTTGCCTTTCAGCACAATGTTCAATGACCCTTGTCATCAAAATGCTCCATGGCCTTTGACATCACAATGCTCCATGGCCCTTGTCATCACAATGCTCTATGACGCCTTTCATCACAATGCACCAGTACCCCTTTCATCACAATTCTCCAGGCCCTCTGTCACCACAGTTCTCCATAACCCCTGACATCACAATGGCCAACGACACCTGTCATCACAATTCACCATGGATCTTGTCATCAAAATGCTCCATGCTCATGTCATCACAATGCTCCAAGACCCGTGTAACCACAATGCTGCATGGCTGGTATCATCACAATGCTCCATGACACCTGTCATCAAAATTCTCCATGAACTTTCATCACAGTGCTCCATGAACACATTCATCACAATGCTCCATGATCCCTTTCATCACAATGCTCTAGGACCACCATCATCACAATGCTCCATGATCGCTATCATCACAGTGATCCATGACCCCTTTCATAACGATGCTCCAGTACCCCCTTTCATCACAATGCTCCATGGTTCCTGTCATCACAATGCGCCAGGACCCATGTCATCACAATGCTCTATGACCCTTGTCATCACAATGTTCCATGGCCCTTGTCATCACAATGCTCCATGCCCACTGCCATCACAATGCTTCATTACCACATTCATCACAGTGCTCCATGACACGTTTCATCACAATATTAAATGGCCCTTGTCATCACAATGCCCCATGCCAACCGTCATCACATTGCCTCAGGACCACATTCATCACAATGCTCCAGGACACGTTTCATCACAATGCTAAATGACCCCTGTCATCACAATTCTCCATGGCGCTTGTCATCACTATGCTCCTTGTCCCTTGTCATCACAATGATCCATGACCCCTTTCATCACAATGTTCCACTACACGTTTCATCACAATGCTCCATGGCACCTATCATCACAATCATAAATGACCCCTGTCATCAAAATGCTCAATGACCCTTGTCAACACAAGGCTTCATGCCCGTGTCATTAAAATGCTCCATGGTCCGTGTCATCCCAATGCTCCATGACTCCTGTCATCAGAATTCTCCATGAACTCTTTCATCACAATGCTCCATGACCACTTTCATCAAAACGATCCATGACCAGTTTCATCACAATGCTCCATGATCGCTATCATCACAATGATCCATGACACATTTCATCACAATGCCCCAGTACCCCTTTCATCACAGCGCTCCATGGCGCCTGTCATCACAATGACCCATGGCCCTTTTCATCACAATGCTCCATGACCCCTGTCAACACAATGCCCCATGACCCCTGACATCACAAGCCTCCATAGCACTTCTCACCCCATTGCTCCATGCCCTTGACAACACATTGCTCCATGACCCCTTTATCACAATGCTTCATGAACCCAGTCATCACAATGCTCCATGACACCTGATATCACAATGATACATGACGAATTTCATCACAATTCTCCATGATCCATTTCATCGCAATGCTCCATGAGCACTGTCATCCCAATGCTCCATGACCGCTTTCAACACAATGCTCCATGATCGCTATCATCACAATGATCCATGAACCATTTCATCACAATGCTCCAGTACCCCTTCCATCAAAATGCTCCATGGCCCTTGTCATCACAATGCTCCGTGACCCCTGTCATCATAATGCTCCATAACCCAAGTCATCACAATGCTCCATGACCCCTATCATCACAATGCTCCATGACAAATGTCATCACAATCCTCCATGACACATTTCCTCAGAATACTCCATGACCCCTCTCATCACAATGCTCCATGACAAATTTCATCACAATGCTCCATGACCCCTGTCATCACAATGCTCCATGACTCTTGTCATCTCAATTCTCCATCGCCCTTGTCATCAAAATGCTACATCCACCCTGTTATTACAACGATTCATTATCAACTGCATCACAATGATTCATGATCCCTTTCGTCACCATGCTCCTTTGCCCGTGTCATCACAGTGCTCCATGAACCTTGTCATCACAATGTTCTGTGGCCCTTGTGATCACAAAGCTCCATGTCTCCTTTCATCACAATGCTCTTTAGCTCGTGTCATCACAATACTCCATGAAGCTTGTCAACACAATACTCCATGGCCCGTGTCATCACAATGCTCCATGACTCCTGTCATCACAATGCTCCAGGAACCCTGTCATTACAATGCTCCATGACTCCTATCATCACAATAAGCCTTGACCAATTTCATCACAATGCTCGGTGATCGCGATCATCCAAATGATCCATGACCCCTTTCATCACAATGCTCCCTGACCCATTTCATCACAATGCTCCATGACCACTTTCATTACAGAGCTCCATGATCGCTATCATCACAAGGTTCCATCACCCCTTTCATCACAGAGTTCCAGTACCATTTTCATCACAATGCTCCACGACACCTATCATCACAATGCTCCATGACCCTTATCATCACAATGCTCTATGGCCCTTGTCATCGCAATGATCCATGGCCACTGTCATCACAATGTTCCATGACCACATTCATCACAATGCTCCATGACCCGTTTCATCACAATGATAAATCTCCCTTGTCATCACAATGTTCCATGGCGCTTGTCATCAGAATGCTGCATGACTCCTGTCATCACACTGCCCTACGACACTGTCATCACAAGGCTCCATGGCCCTTGTCATCACAATGCTCCATAACACCTGTCATCACAATCCTCCATGCCCTTGTCATGACAATGCTCCATGACCCCTGTCATCACAAGGCTCCTTGGCCCTTGACGTCACAATTCTCCATGACACATGACAACACAATGCTCCAGTACGCCTTTCATCACAATGCTCCAGGCTCCCTGTCATCACAATGCACCATGATCCCTTTCATGACAATAATCCATGACCCCTTTCATCACAATGCTCCAGTATCCCTTTCATCACAATACTCGATGCCCCCTGTCATCACAATGCCCCATAACCCCTGTCAGCAATATAGTCCATGCCCCCTGTAGTCATAATGCTCCAGAACCGATGTCCTCACAAAGCTCCATGACCCTTGTCATCACAATGCTCCATGGCGTTTTTCTTCACAATGCTCCATGCCCCCTGTTATTGCAATTCTTCAAGACAACTTTCATCACAATGCTCCATGACCACTTTCATCACAATGCTCCTTGTCCCGTATCATCGCAATGCTCCATGACACATTTCATAACAATGCTCCATGGCCTCTGACATCACAATGTTCCATAACCCATGTCATCACAATGCTCCATGACCCCTGTCTAAACAATGCTCCATAACCCCTTTCATCACAATGCTCCTTGACCCATGTCAACACAATGGTCCAGGACCCCTTTTATCACAATGCTCCTTGGCACGTGTCATCACAATGCTCCATGAACTGTATCATCACAATGCACCATGACCCCTGTCATAACAATGCACCATGACCTCTCTCATCACAATGCTCCATGATCCCTTTCATCACAATGCTCCATGAGCACTGTCATCACAATGCTCCATGACCGTTTTCAACACAAAGCTCCATGATCGCTATCATCACAATGATCCATGAACCATTTCATCACAATCCTCCAGTACACCTTCCATCAAAATGCTCCATGGCCCTTGTCATCACAATGCTCCGTGACCCCTGTCATCATAATGCTCCATAACCCCAGTCATCACAATGCTCCATGACCCCGATCATCACAATGCTCCATGACAAATTTCATCACAATCCTCCATGACACATTTCATCAGAATACTCCATGACCCCTCTCATCACAATGCTCCGTGGCACTTTTCATCACAATGCCCCATGACCCTCCTCATCACAATGCTCAATGGCACTTTTTATCACAATGCTCCATGATCCCTATCATCACAATGCTCCATTACACCCCTTTCATCACAATTGTCCATGCCTTCAGTCATCACAATGTTCCACAACACGTGATATCACAATGCCTCATGACACCTATCATCACAATGCACCAGGGCCCTTGTCATCACAATGCTCCATGACCCTTGTCATCACAATGCTCCATGATACCTTTCATCATAACAATCCATGACTCCTTCCATCACAGTGCTACAGTATGCCTTACAGCAAAATGTTCAATGACCATTGTCATCACAATGCTCCATGGCACTTGCCATCACAATGCTCCATGATCCCTTTCATCACAATGCTCCATGAGCACTGTCATCACAATGCTGCATGAACGCTTTCAACACAATGCTCCATGATCGCTATCATCACAATAATCCATGAATCATTTCATCACAATGCTCCAGTACACCTTCCATCAAAATGCTCCATAATCCCAGTCATCACAATGCTCCATGACCCCTATCATCACAATGCTCCATGACAAATTTCATCACAATCCTCCGTGACACATTTCATCAGAATACTCCATGACCCCTCTCATCACAATGCTCCGTGGCACTTCTCATCACAATGCTCCATGGCCCCTGTCATCACAATGCCCCATGACCCCTCTCATCACAATGCTCGACGGCACTGGTTATCACAATGCTCCATGATCCCTATCATCACAATGCTCCATTACCCCCCTTTCATCACAATTGTCCATGCCTTCAGTCATCACAATGTTCCATAACACGTGATATCACAATGCCTCATGACACCTATCATCAAAATGCACCATGGCCCTTGTCATCACAATGCTCCATGACCCTGGTCATCACAACGCTCCATGATACCTTTCATCGTAATAATCCATGACTCCTTCCATCACAATGCTACAGTGTGCCTTTCATCACAATGTTCAATGACCCTTGTCATCACAATGCTCCATGGCCCATGTCATCACAATGCTCCATGGCCGTTGTCATCACAATGATCTATGACGCCTTTCATCACAATGCACCAATACCCCTTTCATCACAATTCTCCAGGCCCTCTGTTACCACAATGCTCCATAACCCCTGACATCACAATGGCCAACGACACCTGTCATCACAATTCACCATGGATCTTGTCATCAAAATACTCCATGCTCGTATCATCACAATGCTCCAAGAACCGTGTCATCACAATGTTCCATGGCCTGTCTTATCACAATGCTCCATTACCCTGTCATCAAAATTCTCCATGAACTTTCATCACAGTGCTCCATGAACACATTCATCACAATGCTCCATGATACCTTTCATCACAATGCTCTAGGACAACCATCATCACAATGCTCCATGATCGCTATCATCACAATAATCCATGACCCCTTTCATAACGATGCTCCAGTACCCCCTTTCATCACAATGCTCCATGGTTCCTGGAATCACAATGAGCCGGGACCCATGTCATCACAATGCTCTACGACACTTGTCATCACAATATTCCATGGCCCTTGTCATCACAATGCTCCATGCCCACTGCCATCACAATGCTCCATGACCACGTTCATCACATTGCTACATGACTCCTGTCATCACAATACCCCCTGATCCTTTTCATCACAATGCTTCATGACGCCTTTCATCACAATGCACCAGTACCCCTTTCATCACAAGTCTCCAGGCCCTCTGTCACGACAATGTTCCATAACCCCTGACATCACAATGGCCAACGACACCTGTCATCACAATTCACCGTGGATCTTGTCATCTAAATGATCCATGCTCGTGGCATCACAATGCTCCAAGACCCGTGTCATCACAATGCTCTATGGCCGGTCTCACCACAATGCTCCATGCCCCCGTCATCACAATGCCCCATGAACCCTGTCATCACAAGGATCCATGGGCTTTGACATCACAGTGCTCCATGACCCCTGTCATCACAATGCTCCTTGACCCATGTCAACACAATGGTCCAGGACCCCTTTCATCACAATGCTCCTTGGCACGTGTCATCACAATGCTCCATGAACTGTATCATCACAATGCACCATGACCCCTGTCATAACAATGCACCATGACCTCTGTCATCACAATGCTCCATGATCCCTTTCATCACAATGCTCCATGAGCACTGTCATCACAATGCTCCATGACCGCTTTCAACACAATGCTCCATGATCGCTATCATCACAATGATCCATGAACCATTTCATCACAATGCTCCAGTACCCCTTCCATCAAAATGCTCCATGGCCCTTGTCATCACTATGCTCCGAGACCCCTGTCATCATAATGCTCCGTAACCCCAGTCACCACAAAGCTCCACGACCCCTAACATCACAATGCTCCATGCCAAATTTCATCACAATCCTCCGTGACACATTTCATCAGAATACTCCATGACCCCTCTCATCACAATGCTCCGTGGCACTTGTCATCACAATGCTCCATGGCCCCTGTCATCACAATGCCCCATGACCCTTCTCATCACAATGCTCAACGGCACTTGTTATAACAATGCTCCATGATCCCTATCATCACAATGCTCCATTACCCCCCTTTCATCACAATTGTCCATGCCTTCAGTCATCACAATGTTCCATAACACGTGATATCACAATGCCTCATGTCACCTATCATCACAATGCACCATGGCCCTTGTCATCACAATGCTCCATGACCCTGGTCATCACAACGCTCCATGATACCTTTCATCATAATAATCCATGACTCCTTCCATCACAATGCTACAGTATGCCTATCAACACAATGTTCAATGACCCTTGTCATCAAAATGCTCCATGGCCCTTGTCATCACAATGCTCCATGGCCCTTGTCATCACAATGCTCTGTGACGCCTTTCATCACAATGCACCAGTACCCCTTTCATCACAATTCTCCAGGCCCTCTGTCACCACAATGCTCCATAAACCCTGACATCACAATGGCCAACGACACCTGTCATCACAATTCACCATGGATCTTGTCATCAAAATGCTCCATGCTCGTGTCATCTCAATGCTCCAAGACTCGTGTCATCACACTGCTCCATGGCCGGTCTCATCACAATGCTCCATGACCCCTGTCATCAAAATTCTCCATGACCCCTGTCATCAAAATTCTCGATGAACTTTCATCACAGTGCTCCATGAACACATTCATCACAATGCTCCATGATCCCTTTCATCACAATGCTCTAGGAACACCATCATCACAATGCTCCATGATCGCTATCATCACAATGATCCATGACCCCTTTCATAACGATGCTCCAGTACCCCCTTTCATCACAATGCTCCATGTTTCCTGTCATCACAATGCACCAGGACCCATGTCACCACAATGCTCTATGACACTTGTCATAACAATCTTCCATGGCTCTTGTCATCACAATGCTCCATGCCCACTGCCATCACAATGCTCCATAACCACATTCATCACAATGCTGCGTGACCCGTTTCACCACAATGCTAAGTGGCCCTTGTCATCACAATGCTCCATGGTGCTTGTCATCACAATGCTCCATGCCCCCGTCATCACAATGCCCCATGACACTTGTCATCACAAGGATGAATGGTCTTTGAAATCACAGTGCTCCATGACACCTGTCATCACAATGCTCGATGATTCGTTTCATCACAATGCTCCCTGACCCCTGTCATCACAGTGCTCCATGACCCCTTGCATCACAACGCTTCATGACCAATTTCATCACAATATTCCACGACTCCTATCATCACAATGCTCTATGGCCATTGTCATCACAATGCTCAATGCCCACTGTCATCACAATGCTCCATGAGCACATTCATCACAATACACCATGACCCGTTCCATCAATATGCTAAATGGCCCTTGTCATCACAATGTTCTACGGTGCTTTTCATCACAATGCTGCATTACCCCTGTCATCACAATGCTCCATGGCCCTTGCCATCACAATGCTCCATGAACGCTGTCATCACAATGCCCTATGACCAGTATCTTCACAGGGCTCCTTGGCTGTTGTCATGAAAATGCTCCATAACCCCTGTCATCACAGTGAACCATGGCCCTTGTCATCACAATGCTCCCTGACCCATTTCATCACAATGCTCCATGACCACTTTCATTACAGAACTCCATGATCGCTATCATCACAATGATCCATCACCCGTTTCATCACAGTGTTCCAGTACCATTTTCATCACAATGATCCATGACCCCTATCACCACAATGCTCCATGACAATTATTTTCACTATGATCTATGGCCCTTGTCATCACAATGCTCCATGGCCACTGTCATCACAATGCTCCATGACCACATTCATCACAATGCTCCATGACCCGTTTCAACAAAATGCTAAATTTCCCTTGTCATCACAATGCTCCATGGCGCTTGTCATCACAATGCTACATGACTCCTGTCATCACACTGCCCTATGACCCCTGTCATCACAAGGCTCCATGGCCCTTGTCATCACAATGTTCCCTAACACCTGTCATCACAATCCTCTATGCACTTGGCATGACAATGCTCCATGACCCTGTCATCACAAGGCTCCATGGCCCTTGACATCACAATTCCCCATGACACCTGACAACACAATGCTCCAGTACGCCTTTCATCACAATGCTCCAGGCCCCCTGTCTTCACAATGCACCATGATCCCTTTCATGTCAATAATCCATGACCCCTTTCATCACAATGCTCCAGTTTGCCTTTCAGCACAATGTTCAATGACCCTTGTCATCAAAATGCTCCATGGCCTTTGACATCACAATGCTCCATGGCCCTTGTCATCACAATGCTCTATGACGCCTTTCATCACAATGCACCAGTACCCCTTTCATCACAATTCTCCAGGCCCTCTGTCACCACAGTTCTCCATAACCCCTGACATCACAATGGCCAACGACACCTGTCATCACAATTCACCATGGATCTTGTCATCAAAATGCTCCATGCTCATGTCATCACAATGCTCCAAGACCCGTGTAACCACAATGCTGCATGGCTGGTATCATCACAATGCTCCATGACACCTGTCATCAAAATTCTCCATGAACTTTCATCACAGTGCTCCATGAACACATTCATCACAATGCTCCATGATCCCTTTCATCACAATGCTCTAGGACCACCATCATCACAATGCTCCATGATCGCTATCATCACAGTGATCCATGACCCCTTTCATAACGATGCTCCAGTACCCCCTTTCATCACAATGCTCCATGGTTCCTGTCATCACAATGCGCCAGGACCCATGTCATCACAATGCTCTATGACCCTTGTCATCACAATGTTCCATGGCCCTTGTCATCACAATGCTCCATGCCCACTGCCATCACAATGCTTCATTACCACATTCATCACAGTGCTCCATGACACGTTTCATCACAATATTAAATGGCCCTTGTCATCACAATGCCCCATGCCAACCGTCATCACATTGCCTCAGGACCACATTCATCACAATGCTCCAGGACACGTTTCATCACAATGCTAAATGACCCCTGTCATCACAATTCTCCATGGCGCTTGTCATCACTATGCTCCTTGTCCCTTGTCATCACAATGATCCATGACCCCTTTCATCACAATGTTCCACTACACGTTTCATCACAATGCTCCATGGCACCTATCATCACAATCATAAATGACCCCTGTCATCAAAATGCTCAATGACCCTTGTCAACACAAGGCTTCATGCCCGTGTCATTAAAATGCTCCATGGTCCGTGTCATCCCAATGCTCCATGACTCCTGTCATCAGAATTCTCCATGAACTCTTTCATCACAATGCTCCATGACCACTTTCATCAAAACGATCCATGACCAGTTTCATCACAATGCTCCATGATCGCTATCATCACAATGATCCATGACACATTTCATCACAATGCCCCAGTACCCCTTTCATCACAGCGCTCCATGGCGCCTGTCATCACAATGACCCATGGCCCTTTTCATCACAATGCTCCATGACCCCTGTCAACACAATGCCCCATGACCCCTGACATCACAAGCCTCCATAGCACTTCTCACCCCATTGCTCCATGCCCTTGACAACACATTGCTCCATGACCCCTTTATCACAATGCTTCATGAACCCAGTCATCACAATGCTCCATGACACCTGATATCACAATGATACATGACGAATTTCATCACAATTCTCCATGATCCATTTCATCGCAATGCTCCATGAGCACTGTCATCCCAATGCTCCATGACCGCTTTCAACACAATGCTCCATGATCGCTATCATCACAATGATCCATGAACCATTTCATCACAATGCTCCAGTACCCCTTCCATCAAAATGCTCCATGGCCCTTGTCATCACAATGCTCCGTGACCCTGTCATCATAATGCTCCATAACCCAAGTCATCACAATGCTCCATGACCCCTATCATCACAATGCTCCATGACAAATGTCATCACAATCCTCCATGACACATTTCCTCAGAATACTCCATGACCCCTCTCATCACAATGCTCCATGACAAATTTCATCACAATGCTCCATGACCCCTGTCATCACAATGCTCCATGACTCTTGTCATCTCAATTCTCCATCGCCCTTGTCATCAAAATGCTACATCCACCCTGTTATTACAACGATTCATTATCAACTGCATCACAATGATTCATGATCCCTTTCGTCACCATGCTCCTTTGCCCGTGTCATCACAGTGCTCCATGAACCTTGTCATCACAATGTTCTGTGGCCCTTGTGATCACAAAGCTCCATGTCTCCTTTCATCACAATGCTCTTTAGCTCGTGTCATCACAATACTCCATGAAGCTTGTCAACACAATACTCCATGGCCCGTGTCATCACAATGCTCCATGACTCCTGTCATCACAATGCTCCAGGAACCCTGTCATTACAATGCTCCATGACTCCTATCATCACAATAAGCCTTGACCAATTTCATCACAATGCTCGGTGATCGCGATCATCCAAATGATCCATGACCCCTTTCATCACAATGCTCCCTGACCCATTTCATCACAATGCTCCATGACCACTTTCATTACAGAGCTCCATGATCGCTATCATCACAAGGTTCCATCACCCCTTTCATCACAGAGTTCCAGTACCATTTTCATCACAATGCTCCACGACACCTATCATCACAATGCTCCATGACCCTTATCATCACAATGCTCTATGGCCCTTGTCATCGCAATGATCCATGGCCACTGTCATCACAATGTTCCATGACCACATTCATCACAATGCTCCATGACCCGTTTCATCACAATGATAAATCTCCCTTGTCATCACAATGTTCCATGGCGCTTGTCATCAGAATGCTGCATGACTCCTGTCATCACACTGCCCTACGACACTGTCATCACAAGGCTCCATGGCCCTTGTCATCACAATGCTCCATAACACCTGTCATCACAATCCTCCATGCCCTTGTCATGACAATGCTCCATGACCCCTGTCATCACAAGGCTCCTTGGCCCTTGACGTCACAATTCTCCATGACACATGACAACACAATGCTCTCAGTACGCCTTTCATCACAATGCTCCAGGCTCCCTGTCATCACAATGCACCATGATCCCT